>NW_025870274.1:0-18351 GCF_002878395.1 Capsicum annuum
ACTTTTATCTCTTTGTTGCAATTAAGTTTTTGTAATTTTGTTCTTAATCGTTTGCCTACATTAGCTTATGATTGTCAGTATTTTTTTAGGTGAAAACTTTCATTTTCTAATCATCTAGAGTTAGGTAATTATTTAAGCTAAAGTGAGCTTGTGAATTCTAGTTGGAGTTAGCTAGAGGACATAGCAGTAGAGTTACTGTTGGAGTTTCCTTGTAATAGAGTTATTACTAGGAAAGTGATAATTAAGAGTTTGATCCTCAAAGAGTGGGTTCTGTATTCAAAAGTTTACTTGAATATATTAGAGCTCCTGGATGTAGGTCATGGTTTTATTTCCATTAAGAAAGAAGTTTCCACATAAAACTCTTGTGTCTTTCCATGTACTTTATTGATTGTACTCTTTTATTTTTGTTTTCTGACTTCATCTATGAAGTGGTCCCTCAGTTGAGGAGAAACTCACCCCAATCTTTAAGAGATATATGGAGCGATACAATAAGAAATCAGACCCAAATCACATTTATCGAAGTTCAGATAGATTTAATAAAAAATCATGGATGAGAGAAGGAAAAATATCTTACCTCAGCTTTGGACAATCAAGAGAGAAAATTGATGTGTGAGCAGATGCTAACATATTTGAGGCTTTTAACTAAGAATAATTACAAAGTCTTAACCAACTTTTATCGTTTTTGAATGTTTTCTCTTTGATATTGTAGTAAAATTTAAGATAAAGGAGAATTAGCTATAATGGAAGTAAAAGATTTTATTTATGAGCAAGTAGAGAGGGAATTGAAGCTGATGACTAATCAGATAAGTCGTCAGCCTTGTGATAAGTTATCAGACTTGCTGTCAGCGTTAGACAGAGAATGAGATTCTGCTAGAAGAAGTGATGAGAACTGTGATAGGCCGTTAAAGTTGTGATAAGTTGTCAGGCTCTTCATCAGGCTTAGGTAGTGCTCGAGAACTTGAAGTAAAGAAGTGATGGCAATTCTGATAAGTCGTCACATATCAGATAATCCATCAGGCTTCATCATCAGCTGAAGAGAGAACTTGTTCAAATATGAAGAGGAGCTGACGACATTCTTGATAAGGCATCAGACTCCTAATAAGCCGTCAAATGTGTCGTCGACTGTCCAAGAAAATACTGTGATCTGTGATTTTGTTTCCATAATTAGGATGAAGTATTTAAAGCATATGTTAAGCTTTTCTAATCATAAAAAGGGGCAGAACATCTTGAACTTATTCGACAGGTAAAGACATCCCTTTTCGGGCTAAAAACTTAGAATTCAATTTTTAACTCTTTGATTTGGTTGTGGGAATTTTCTCTTGAACTTAGAAGAGAATCAACTTCAAACTTCATCTTTTGTAAGTTTAATTACTTTGAATGATGATTACAATTGTTGCTATCTCTTTCTTTCTCTAGTGGAACTAAAACCAACAACTAGGTTTATGGGATTTATGATTATTCCCCCATGGATTTAATAGTTAGTTAGGGTTTGAGTGATTGTAGGGACATCTTGATAATTCCTTTGTTATGATTGTTATTTATTGGTTGCAAACAATAAATACTGCTTTATGTTGATTTGCTCGAACTAAGAAATAAACTAATGGTAGCAAATTATCAACAAGGATTTGGGAACTTTAAGCTCCCATCTAATGATTAATGTTGTAACAAAATTGATCAACTTGAGATAAAATCAATATGAATAGAATGGTTTCCTAAGTTTGAGAGAATTAGGGAGTTCAATATCTAGGCAGGTTGAGAAACACTTAGGTGGACTATCAAAACTGATAATTTGGTGTTTCCCACAAGTCATGAGAACCCAATACTAGAGTTATTATTTAATGGGAATTAATAATCTTAGTGATCACAACCCTAGTTCCTCTCTATTACTGCTTTGATCTATTGAAACTTTAGTTTTGATCTAGGAAGCAAGTTAAAACTTTAACAATTGTTTGATCATTGAAAACTCCCATTTTATCTTTTCGTCTCATTTGTTTGAAGTTAACTTGTAGATATAGTTTCAAATAAGTTTAATCGCCACTTACATTGTTCCTCGTGGATTCGACTCCTACTCCAAAGTTGGGTAAATATATTGACGATGGCCGCCTTGAACTAAATTGATGTGCAAGTTGAGCGTTATCAAAAATGACACCATAGTCAGGGAACAATTTGGCGTATTGAGTTGGATGGGAATTTTATCCTACTTGCTTGAATTCAAACTTGTAAATATTTTTTTTTATTTTTTTTCTTTCTTGTGTTAGGTAGATTTTTATTTTAGTTTACTTATTACTATGGCATCGTGGAATGAACATGAGCTTGGTGGTTGGAAATCTTATCTTGATGATCCATGTCCATATTGTGATGGACCTCACTTTTGGTAAGATTATAGATATGCTCCCTGGAGAGAGATATGTGCACCATCTCCATCCTACCAAGAGTATGATTGTTCTTTATTTGGTGGTTAAGATGGACATTGGAGTGATTGCCCAAATGCCCCTTCCCCCTATTGTGCTAACCCAAATTCTAGTTCTTCTTATGAGTTTGATAGGTCTTATGGTCAAGAAAAGGAAGAAGAAGCACTGGAAAGAGTGGTATTGAAGCTATGTTTGAACGAATGTTAGATCTCCAGAAAGAAACGTATAATATCGTATATGATGTGTCAAGACATTAAACCAATCATTCATAAGGAGATGGATATAGAGTTCAATCATTCAACGTATTCTTCTATATTATATTTAGATGATATTTTGTCTATGGAATTCTTTAAAATAATGGAAGAGTGTGAAGATGAGGAGAAACAACCCTATATTGATGTTGAGCAACCCTCAGTGATTTCCCAACCAACCAAACCAACCATAAGAGATGATGCCAAGATTGAGGACATGGTGCTAAAGGCAAAAAAAGAAACAAAGAAAATCTCTAATAAAGACTCTATTCCAATTTGAAGTGAAGATGTCTAGAAGGTGAATAAAAGTGCATGTGTAGTAGATAGTGTAAATTTTGAAGTAGGATTGATTGGGCCTCATTGAAAGCACTTTTCTACATTATGTTTAGATGATATCTTGTTTGTGGAATCATTTAAAATAGTAAAAGAGTGTGAAGATGAGGAACAAGAATCCTATATTATTTATTTTACATTAGACTAGCAACATAAAAACACACCTCACTTTAAGGACGAGTGATATACCATGCTTAACCCATTACTCAACTTCTTAATTTATTGTACCACCCTCCTATGAGCGAGGTAAGAAGATATACTCTAAGTTGGGGGTAAAATTCATATCCTCAAGGTGGAGGAAAAAGTTGAGTTGGGTCGTGCCGTAACACTAAATTAGGCGCTGCTTGGGAGGCAACCCAAGGTATTTTGTTGTTTGTATTCGTATCATGTGATTGACATCAAATCTTCGCACCCATGGTTCCACAGGTATATTTCTAACTCTTTTTGTTTGGTTTAATGCATTAGGGACATTACATGAATTTAAGTTGAGGGTGAGACTACTTATGGGTGTTGATGTCCTCTTAAGGTTTTTGTTGTCGTGCCTCTTTTCCCCGGAGTCTTATTCCTAGTAGAGCTAGCATGTTTAAGCATATTGTGTTTGTTTTGTAATGTTTTGTGGTTGATTGGGGGAAAAATAAGTATCTAGGACAGTTCACATATTTTTGTTGATTTTTCTTTGAATGATAAATACCTCTCCAATTATCTATCTAGTAATTGTTTGATGTGCATCTGTATGTGACTATTGTGAATCTTTTTATGGCATTAGTACTAGGGACATGATAATCACTGCTAACAATTGCATGAACCAAATGGGCAGTAGCTTGTGATGTACCTTTGTGCCATATGCGTGAGAGAAACTACCTAGTTTTCGTAGTGTGTTAGATTCAGAACTTGCCCAATTGGTTTTGCCTTGGTTGTAGGATAGCAGTTAGGAAAGGATCATAGGCCGTTGTTAATATTAGTTCACTTTTAGCCTAAATGACCTTCCATACATGAATAATATCCCTTGATCCTGATTTTGAGCCTGAATGCCTATTTTTTTATATTACCTATCACTTTCCCATTTGTATCATAATGAATTTGTTTTGGCCCTGGTCCTCCTTGGACATTGTGTACCTTGACTTAGGCAAATATCCTAAATTAAGGATGGCTATCATAGGGGTGTGTGATGTAAAGTGAGTATGAAAAAGGATAATAAAAAAAATATGCAAGGTTAGGTGTGGTAGAAAAAAAATAAGAAAATAAAAGTTGTGAAAAAAAAAGAATAAATAAAAACTACACCCAGCTTGAATGTGCTTTAATCAAGAAAGGGAGAAATAAGGTAAAGGTTGATAAGTTATACCATAAAAATAGTGTAGTTCCAAGGAGTCTTAGTTACTTTAAATATCCTTGTGTATCATACCATCCCCAAGCCTACATTACAAGATGAAGAAAAGTCCTATACTGATCCTAACTTAACTACCTGAAAGCTTCGATAATGAAAATAAGGGCAAGCTTATGGTATTTGGCATACATTGACTGGAACTTCTTTCTGAGAGTGAGTGTCTCTTGGTCGTCCCCACATTAACATGCTTGAGTTCACATATGAGTGAGGAGGGACTTCTTTACTGTAAGGGCACATCGGTTACATTGCTAGTTGCCTACTTGTTTGGGAAATGTAATTGGCACATGCATGGTTGTTGTTGCTGAATTGATGCCATATCTTGATTCCTGTGTGTCGCATTATTGTTCTTCAACAATATACACAGTTTTTTTTTAAATTAATTGACCTTGGAGATGGTGAAGGTGTTTTAAGATAATATGGATGGTTGACTACCGAATGTACTTTGCATCCTGTTGGTTGTGTTTTAGTTGCTTGAGGACAAATAATTATTTTAAGTTGAGGGTGTTGATGTATGAGAAGATACTAACACATTTGAGGCTTCTAACTAAGAATAATTGCAAAGTCTTAAGAAACTTTTGTCGTTTTTGATTGTTTTCTCTTTGATATTGCAGTAAAAGTCATGATGCAAGAGAACCAGCAATAATGGAAGTAAAAGAGTTGATTTCTGAGCAAGTAGAGACGGAAGTATATCTAACGACTTATCTGATAAGTCATCAGGCTTGTGATAAGCTATCAGAGTTGTCTTCAGCCTTAGACAGAGAATGATATTCAATTGGAGGAAGTGACGACAACCTGTGATAGGCCATCATAGGTGTGATAAGCTGTCAGGATCGTCGTCAGGCTTAGGCAGTGCTTAAGAACTTGAAGTGAAGAAGCGATGACAATTCAGATAAGTCATCACATGTTTGATAAACCGTCAGGCTTCATCGTCAGCTAAAGATAGAACTTGTTCAAATTTGAAGAGGAGCTGACGACATTCTTGATAAGGCATTAGACTCCTGATAAGCCGTCACACACTTCGTCGTCTATCTGAGAAAATACTGTGATCTATGATTTTATTTCCATAATTAGGATGAAGTATTTAAAGAATATGTTAGGATTTTCTAATCATAAAAAGGGGAGGAACATCTTGAACTTATTCGAAAGGCAAAAGACACCTCTTTTTGGGGCTCAAAACTTAGAATTCAATTTTCAACTCTTTGATTTGGTTGTGGGAGTTTTCTCTTGAGCTTAGAAGAGAATCAACTCCAGACTTCGTCTTTTGTAAGTTTAATTACTTTGAATGATGATTACAATTGTTGTTATCCCTTTCTTTCTCATGTGGAACTAAAACCCACAAGTTGTGGGATCTATGATTATTCCCCCATGAATTTAATAGTTGGTTAGGGTTTGAGTGATTGTGGGGACATCTTGATAATTCCTTTGTTATGATTGTTATTTATTGGTTGCAAACAATAAATCTTGCCTTATGTTGATTTGCTTGAACTGAGAAATAAGATAAAGGTAGCGAATTATCAACAAGGATTTCGGAAGGTTAAGCTCCCATCTAATGATTAATGTTGTAACAACATTGATCAACTTGAGATAAAATCAGTATGAATAGAATGATTTCCTTAGTTCGAGAGAATTAGGGAGTTCAAAATCTAAGCAGGTTGAGAAACATTTAGATGGACTGTCGAAACTGATAATTTGGTGTTTCCTACAAGTCATGAGAACCCAATACTATAGTTATTATTTAATGGGGATTAATAATCATAGTGATCACAACTCTAGTTCCTCTCTATCACTGATTTGAACTATTGAAATTTTAGTTTTGAGCTGTGAAGTGAGTTAAAACTTCAACAATTGTTTGATCATTGAAAACCCCCATTTTATCTTTTTGTCTCATTTGTTTGAATTTAACTTGTAGCTATATTTTCAAATTAGTTTAATCGCCACTCACATTGTTCCTCGTGGATTTGATCCCGACTCTAAAGTTGGATAAATATATTGACGACGACCGCCTTGCACTAAATTGACGTGTAAGTTGAGCGTTATCAACAATGCTTTGGAAAATAAATGTAGAATCTAATTGAAAAACCAAATATTACAAACCATAACTTTAACCTATGGACACAAGACCTTCAAGAAAAAAAAATATTGTACCAAAGAATGAAATATTCACTCAAAGACATAGAAGTAGTCTGAGTATATATTTTAGCTTTAGAGAATGCACAAATATTTTTTAGTTAGTTTCCAAATTGATTCTTTTCATTTGGGCCTTATAAGCTCGTGCCCAGAATTCTCTTTTTGAATAAACTTTAACAAAGTTTCGGGAATGGTATGAAAATAGTAAATGTGTCTATACACAAATTGCATCAAAGAAATTTGTACACTACTCAAATTTGCAGCTAAATGAAGTGCTATTATTTGCTTTCATAAATCGCTACGAAATCAAGTTAATGAACAATATTTTTTTCAGATATTTCTTTATTTTTGGTGTACATCAACAATAATAGTCAATATTGAGTTGTATATTCTTCTTTAGATATTGGCTCCTAAAGTATAAAGGACTATATATTTTGTTCAATCAAATGGTTGTAATGAAAAAAACGATGATGTATTCCATAAAAATTTCAAATGTGTTCTTCAGATTATAAATTATCTCATTAGGGGTAGAATTAATATTTTAAAGCTAAATCGTTACACAATATAAAAATATATAATTTTTTTATGGACTAACTAAAAAGGAAAGTCAATTATATAACCAGAACATCATAGGACAAAATTTATTTTAAAAGAGAACAAGAATTTACGTTCCAAGATGATGATTTAGGTATTAAACGTGAGCAAATCATTTCAGTTAAAATTATACACTACGCGAACTTCGCATCTACATGATTGAATGTTATTTGTGGTCAGATTCCCTTCTATAGCAAGACAACTAACAATATTGCTTAGGAAAGATTCTTTCCATTTCACAGTAAGTCTGCCATAATAGTTAAAGTTGAGCTGCATCTTCTTATTCAGTTTTTTGCCTTAAAAATTTAAAGACTATCTAATGATTGACGAAAATGATAGTATTTAAGTTATGCATATTATATACCATACAAAATGTTAATATATATTAATAATGATCCATTACAAAGTTGAAAAAATATGTAAAATATAATACACATTTTATTTACACACACATTTGTATTATTTTTCTTCGATCTTGTAAGTTTGAAACAATCCGTGCATCACATATTTCAGATAATTAAAAGGGTTAAAGAGTGACTTTTGAGTTTTTCTAATTTTAACTTGACACTGTCCCACTTTATATATTTGGTGTAATATGATTTTAACAACTCAACTATAGATTCAGGAAAATATGGACAAATTAGTTTGATCTTGAGCTAAAAGTGCACCAGGTTTACATATTTGAAGCATCATTAGGGTACCAAAGTATATGTATGAAGGAAAATTTGAATCGAAGGCCAAATACAACGAACAAAAAGAAAGATGATGGTGTTGTGACCAGTAATTGAAAATATATGTCATGAAATGTGGTGCTTGATGAAGCATCAGCATGGTGATCCAAAGAAGTTTCCTACCAGACTCACTAGAACTTGAGCAAACCTCAATTAAAACGAAAAGAATGATGATTGAGATGACTTCAAGATGTTAGTACGACTACCAAGCGTACTAGTTTGAGTGAATGCCGCAACAGAAAAGCTCGAAGATAAAGAACAAGGGAACTAAAGAGCGGAATCCTATTAAAAATGAAGCAATTATTTTTATTAATGTAATCTTTAATATATGAAAGGTTTTTACCAATCAGAGTCCTAATATAAACAAACTCTATACCTGATAATCATTAGAGATAAACTAGGATAATAAATTACAAGTTAAAAGGAACTGAACTAATGGAAATAATTGAGATAAAAACCAAGTATACAAACAGAGAAACAGTCGAGGCTAAAATGGAGGAAAATATCTTCAGTTATTACACCGCTGCAAGTTGGTGCTAGTATCAATGATACCAACAGTGGACAGAACTGCTCAAAGGAAGCACGTGGCAGAAGCTTTGTGAGTATATCAGCAACATGTAAGTGTTTGTCTTCAATCTCCCCATTCTGCACCTGATCTCTAACAAAATAAGAGTCTTTGGAAACATACTTCATCCGACAACGGAAAATAGGATTGGCACAGACATACCCACTGTTAACATTGTCATAAAATACTCTCGGATCACCCTTAAGAAGAAATTAAAGCTCTTGAAGGAGATTAGACAGCTAGTTTGTTTCTGGTACAACAACAACCACAACATGATATTCAACTTCTATTGATGAACAGGAGACAGATCGATGCTTCTTCGATTACCAGAAAATAGGATTTCCACCTTGAAAAAGCACATAGCCTTATGTGGAGGTACGAGTACTGGGATCGTCATCCCTATTGGAATAAGAGAAAATAAATGATCTAGAATCTTGCTTCTTGGTAATATTGATGCTAAACTGGAAAGTTTCCTAAAGATAGCAAAGAAGACGCTTAACCGCATTGCAGTGAGTTTGAATTGCATGATGCATGAACCGGGAAGTTTGCTAACAACAAAGTCAATGTATGGGTGAGTAAACGATAGGTAGTATAATTTAACAATAACTTGCCGATAAAGAGCACTATCAGCTGGGTCATCTCCTGAAGAGGCAGTAAGAACTGTAGTGGATGTCACTAGTGTTGGAGCACTCTTGCATTCCATTCCTGCATACCTACATCATGTAACAAATGTAACACCCCATGTTTTCCTACATGTAAATAGAGCTTAAAATGAGCCTATGAGAACCCTATACCGAGGATAAACCACCTTAGGATGGGTTAGGACGGGTTGGGGGTGATTTTGAATGGAGAATAACCTGTACGACGCAAGGGAGACCTCATGTGATAGCCCCAGTCAAGTGAGACAACAGGAAAGGATACTGACTCACCCTCGGGATTGCCTTGCACTACTAGGGGTCTAGGCCATGCCAGGGGTCGTGCCGCGAGGCAGCTTTCTCTTGCTAGGGGTCACACGCATGGCTTCCTCCCCTCACCGGGGGTCGCACCCCCCTATATTTTCACTGATATGAAACTATTTTCAAGCATATTTTATGGGAATTTGAGTATTTGTACACCCCTAAGTCGTTCCCAATTCCCCATATGCATGATTATATCCCTAAAAATAACTCTTTTACATCAAAAGTCATCTTGAAGTCGTTATTGGAACAAGAGAGGAGAAAACCACCTAGGGTTCAAGATTTTTAAACTCCAAGGGTCAAATTATGCCAAATTCTCTTAGTAAAAGGTAAGCAAAATGATCCTAACACTCATGGGCTTAACTATGGCATTTTGGTAAACGCTAAATTGTATATACATATATATGTGATGGGATTTAAAATTGTTTCAAGAGCATTAATTACAAACCCCATTTTTTATGATGTACATCATATATTTAACTAGTGTTAGGGAATATTTATTCAATAATGAAAAGTCGAGTTTCAAATATTTATTCATCAATTTGTACATTGTGTATTTACATGAATTTCAAAAGGTGTTTTCTTACATTTTGAATGCTCTTGGTTTTCCCATGAAAATTGCATGAATTATGAAAGAGATGACCACCTAAGAGTTAAGAATTTAAGGAAAAATGTTTTCCTTGAACTATATGTCCTTTTCGAACATATAAACTCTTATTGATATTGAATCGTTTTAGTCATCTATAATATGTTTTTGAATAAGAAGGGTCATGATATGACATGATATAATTTATATAACTTGCAAGTCTAGGTATGATGATACCTATTCAAGGAATTCCCTTACAGAGGAAAAAGATGACTTTTACAAGAATGAAGCATGATTTAAGAGGCAAAAAATATTCTTAAAGAGAGTTAGATGGTTAACCTAGAAGGTTCGAGTTCAGATAACTCATTGCTGAAAATCGTGTTTTGCTTACACTGGTTTATTATGTTCTAAATTATCGATTATATGCTTGCTATATGCTTTTAGCATATCAGGAATTAAGGATTTTGACCCTTGCGACAAACTTATGTTGGGGGCTTGGCCGCCGATTTAATGTCGGACCCATATAGCCCATTGGTAACATGTATGACGGGATACCATATATCTCAGAACTAAAGCAAAGAGTTGAGTCTATGTTTTTACGAGACTTATTAAAGCTTTTGATTACGCCCATGTCTTTTGAGTTCTATTTTGATAAATTGTCTATACAATGTTCTATTTATTTAATGGAAACGTATGTTGCTTTTCAATTATTCTGCATACCAATATATTTCAAGTATTGATCATCCTTGGATGGCTTCTTTGTCTCATAATGTAGATTTTGTGTAACACCCTGCATTTTCAAGCTAGACTTTGAACCGTCGTTTCGACGTGCATAAACCCAAATCCCATGATTTATATTTGAATACATATGTGATGATCTTTATCCTAGTGTGTGAAGTGCTTAGGAGGTGAAAAATATTCATAGGAATCAATCGGTGCAAAGTAGAGCTAAGAGTCTTTGATTCGGCCAAATTTTGGCATTTGATTCTACAACGATCAACTTTGAACATATATAACTTCTGATATATGTGTAATTTTTCAGCACAATACCAACCAAATTGTATATAATTGAATTAGCTTTTGAACGATATCAATTTTTTCTTAATCTGATACTCGAGCAAAAAGTTATGCCCATTTTCATGTAAAACAGTAAGCCTCCACGATAGGCCCGCGACGCATTTGTCTCTCTCCCGGAGCAAGGTGTGAGGCACTTTGGTTACTTCCTAACAATAAGAGGCACGCCGCAATGGTTATTCCCCTACGATTCCAGCTCTCTATGGGCCAAGAGGGTAATTTGGTCCTTTTCCCTCAATCCAAATCATCAAAAACACAATTTGGGACATTCAAAAGGGCATTATTTGCCCATCTTCCCCCAAAACAACTCACTAAAAACCCTTACCTTTCCGAATAATAATAATTCAAGCTTTTTCTCTCAAGAACACAAGGATTTAAGTCTCGGTTTTAAGATTTCTTAAAGAATCCGGTCGATTAAGGTCTGTGGTATTTTAAACAAGGTTAATATTTCATCATTGAGCCCAAAAGTGTGATTTTCAAGTTGAATTTTTATGTTTTAAGTTATAGTTCATTCCCATATTCTCATGTGTTGAAAGCATCGCATTATCATATAATATAAGGGACTAAAGAGCATAAGAGATGTACTTATTCATGTTTTAGACTACAAGTTTGATATTTTGTTTTGAATTTCATTACTTTGATTGAAGTATGAGTTTTTCCTTCATTATGGAATTTCGCATGTTCAAGATAAATTCAATCCATGCTTTTCCTTAGTAAATTGAACTCAATCAATGTCCTCCTATGATCCCATGTAAATTAGGTCATGCAATACTTGAAATTTCAAGTTCTTATGTATATTTAAATTTAGTCCATGTACTTATGAATTTAAAACTTGTAAGTATGTTTGGTTTCCCGTGATTTTCACATTCCCATGTTTAGATTCATGTGCTTTTGTGATCATCGAAATTTACTATCTTGTGGATCTCTGAATTATGACTTCCTACTATTGTTTAAATAATGTTATCGTACTTTTGTAATCATTCTATGTTGGCGGGTTATGAACACCCGATGCCTATATGTCTTTACATGATTTTAATTTTCAAGAAATAAGACAGTCAGACCATGATTTTTAGCATTATATTCAAATATAATATTCATACTGGCATTATAAGTATCGTACCATGATATGCTAAATAACCTAATAATACCAGTATCATTCAGTTGGGAGTATGATTTAGCACCGAACGAATACAGGGATGATGGCTCCCCTATCAATTTAGGTAAAGTCGTTAGTAGAAGTCCCTTAATTCTAGAACTACATAGCCAGCGTAGGATATGAGAGACCACCCATCAGTTATGCTTGACTTCCTCTCAGGGGTCACCCGTCAGTTTAGTGAATCCACACAGTCACGTGTTAGTACCCGTGGTACGGTACTGATACCCTTCCCACTGGGGTTATAGGTTAGACCTCAATTAGCTCAGGTTGGGGTATGTTGGTTACATGATAGCTCCCATAGTTTCAATCAATATTTTTTTATCCCAGTTTAGGTTTACTTAACAAAGTAGACAGATTTCAATAATTTTTCAGTTAGTTTTATAGATTATTCATGTTATTCAGATCATGTAAGTACATGCTATACTTGGTCTAGCACTCTCATTTTTACATAGTCAAGTTTTTCATGCTCAGTATCCATACAGGATTGTCAGTTCACTTTTATAAAATGTGCAGCTTTTCATGAGATTTACATATAGTATTCATGTTTTTACCTCTTCCCATCTTCAGTTCTACTTATTCCATGAAAGTAAAGATTTTAAGTAACTAAGTGCAGTGATTCACCAGCTTATTAGATTATGTTTGTTGATCATATTTTAAGATACTTCAACTTTCAGTTTATTTCAGTCTCTTGGTGAGTCTACTTGTACTTAGCGTGTATGTCTTAAGATTATATATGTAATCAGTTTTACTTATTGCATTCTTCCCCACTTACTCAGTACATTCCAAAGTACTGATCCACATATTTGTATAAGTGCTATATTGTCTCATAATGTAGGTACCAGTTGAAGCCCACACATTATAAATAGACAATTCGCAGCCTTTAGCCAACAGCTGATGAGTTCTCTTATTTTGGGGACTCCAGTTAGTTTTAGTTTATTTACTTTATTTTGATTATTCATATATATTGATTAGTGGTAGTTGGAGGCATGTCCCATCTACCTATAGTTAGCATAGTAAAGCTTCATAGATATTCAGTCTGAGTTATTCAGGTAATCAAGTTCTTTCTGCAGATTTATCATGATGCAAAATATTACAATGTCTTATTTATTTAGATTTTCTCATGGCTATGCTTCCGCTAAGGAAATTTATCTTTCATATACATTATAAATTAGTTGCTCAAGTGTTATGCCAGTACATGGGTTAGCTTGGGATCACTTGTGGTTCTAAGCAGCATGTTGCAACTAAGGGTAGCCTCGGGTCGTGACATTTTGAGGCTCAATCTGGGGTCCAGTGGATTAGTAGACTTTCTTTCAAGTTTATAATTAGTGAGCCATCCATTTTTTGGATGACATTTATTATTTATTCAGTTTCTTTCAATTTTATGGTCCAATTGGGGTTCTTATACCAGTCTAGATAGATAATTTCTAATAGAGACTTCGTAGACTAGACTAAAAAACATTTGATATGATTGTTGATTCTAAGGATTGTTATGTAGACTATTTTTGAGTTTTCTTAAATTTTTCAGCATTTTACATAAATTATGCTTTTGATAGTATGTCATGGGGTGATCTTAGGCCTTTGTGGTTTGGGATGCCCATTACGGCCAGGGCCTCGGCTCAGGTCATGACAAGATTGATATTAGAGCATGATTCAAGGTCCCAGGGTATTTACAAAGTCGTGCCGAGTAGAGTCACTTTTATGGGTGTTTAACATACCACACTTATAAGGTGGAGGCTACGAGGCATTTAAGAATGGTCCCCCCTTTTTTCCATGTTATAGTTCATGCTAGAGAGTCTAGTTATAAATAGAATTCTTCTAACTCCTGAATTTCCGCATTTGAGATCATGCCTCCCCGAAGATCCAGTAGTCTGAGAAACTTAGTGGGAGCCTCTATTCCTACCAAGGAAAATGGTTAGGAATTTTTCCCTACTCATAGGATGCAGACCCAATATATAGAACGTACTCTGTATTTCACTACATCTCCTGGGGTTCCACTATTCCTAACTTGTCCTCCTCAAGCTCCTCGATCCAGTATCAACTGTGTATCAACTGCACTAAGTCTCTATTGAGAGAGGTATCGAATGTCGAGTTATGCCAGCCCATTTATCTGTTTGCTCATATTGTGGTATCACAGTCACACCGATATGACTATGTGGGTCCTGTCACTGACTAATCTAAAGTGACTAGGGTAGAATAATTTATGAGACTAAAACCTCTTACTTTTATGGGTTCCAAGACTGAGGAAAATCATTAAGAGTTTGTGGATGAGATGGAAAAGATATTTAGACTTATGCATGGTAGTGATACATAGTAGCTGGAGTACACATCTTATCAGTTGAAAGGGGTGGCTTACTAGTTGTATGATGAGTGGTAACAGTTAAAGGTGGAGATGTTGAACCTGTGGTATAGGGGGAGTTTTGTATACTTTTCTTCATCACTTTGTTCCCTTAGAAGTTAAGAGAAGCTAATAGGATCTTGTGAATTTTAAGCATGAAAATGAGTGTTAAGGAATATGCTATGAAGTTTACCCAGTTGTTTCGTTATGTTCTAAAGCTAGTGTGTAACATGAGGGATCACATGAGGTAGTTTGCATCTGGTATGTCTATTGATTTGGTATTAGAATATAAGGCGGCAATGCTGAACAATGATAGGGACATATCCATGTTAGTAGTGTACATGCAACAGGTGGAGGAAGAGAACAAAAAATAGGTAGAGGCTGAAGAAATACAATCTAAGAGATCTAGACACACTGATAAGGATACTAGTCAGCAACAGTGTTGCAGATGGGGCAAGAATGGTCCAAGAAGAAATTTTGGGGTAATGTTCAGTTATCAGCTACTGTGTCTGCACCTATACCCTCAAGCGAGTAGCAATATTAGTTTTTTAATAGGCGGAGGATTCAGGGCACTTAGTCTCAGGGTAGTGTGGCTCAGTCATTCAGATCACACCCTCACTGTGGCATTTGTGAGAAGTATCACCCAAGGAAATATGTATAAGGGAGTCTTCTCAGCTACAGTTATGGTCTGCCCGACCATATACTTTGAGAACATCCCTTGGTAAAGAGGACATTTGGAAATAAATCCCCAGCTACTACTTCTTCTGCCCTAGCTGCTAAGGGGAATACTTCTAGAATGGGTGGAGGTCGCAACCATATGTATACCTTATCCCTTCGCTAGGACTCAAAAGCCTCTGTAGATGTTGTTATGGGTATGTTATAAATTTTCTCTTGTGATGCTTATGTTCTACCCGATCTCGGATCCACTCTGTTATATATGACCCATTTTATGGCAATGGGTTTTGGTTTTAATCCTAAAATTATTTTTGATCCCTTCTCTATTTCTACCTTTGTTGGTGATTCTATTAGTGCTAAATGATTTTATAGTAATTATATGGTGTCTATCTTCCATTGTTACACTATGATGGACCTTCTGAAACTTGACGTGGTAGACTTTAATGCAAACCTAAGACTGAATTGGCTTCACTCTTGTTATGCTACTGTAGATTGCACAACCAGGAGGCTTATTTTCCATTTTTCTAGCGAACCTATCATAGATTAGGAGGAAGATTATTTAGCCCCTATGATGAGGTTCATATCTTATCTTAGATCCCATACGCTAATATCTAAGGGTTGTCTATTTCATCTTGTAAGAGTCAAAGATTCTAACACTAAAAGTTCTTCTCTCTATTCAGTTCTTGTATTTAATAAATTCAAACAAGTCTTTCTTAATGATGTCCCGAGAATTCCCCTAGATAAGGAGATGGAATTTGGAATTGACCTATTTCCAGAAACTCAGCCGATATTCATTCCAACAAATATAATGGATCTCTTAAAACTAAAGGAATTGAAAGAGAAACTAAAGGAACTCATTCATAAGGGTTTCATTTATCCTACTGCTTCTCCTTGGGATGCTCCTATACTCTTTCTATATAAGCAAGATGGTTCCCTTTGTATGTGTATAGATTACCGCCAATTAAATAAAGTTACTATTAATAATAAGTACCCTCTCCCTGAAATTGATAATCTATTTAACCAACTTCAGGATGCTAGATATTTCTTTAAGATAAACCTTTATTTGGGTTATCTTTAGTTGAAGGTTAGGTAGGATGACACTCCAAAGACAACTTTTTGAACTCAATATGATCATTATGAATTTCTGTTCATGTCCTTTAGACTAACTGATGCACCTATGACTATCATGGATCTCATTAATAGGGTGTTCAAGCAGTTTTGGGACTTCTTCATTATTGTTTTCACCGATGATATTCTGGTTTACTCCAAAAGTAATGAGGATCATGCCAATCACCTCTGGATCATGCTTTAGATTAGCAAATTAACTTTTTTGAGGCATATTATTTCTAGTGATGGGATTAAGGTTGATCCTTGAAAGATTGAGGTAGTAAAGAAAAGGCCTAGACTCACGACTCAAACTGATATCAGGAGCTTCTTAGTCCTATAGGGATATTACAGAAAGTTTGTAGAGAGCTTCTTATCTATAGTTGTTGCACTTACTAAGTTGACTTGAAAGAAAGTGAAGTTCTTGCAGTTCAAGGCTTGTAAAAATAGTTTTGAAAAGTTAAAACAAAAGTTGACTACTGTGCTAGTTTTAACTCTTCCTGAGAGTATAGAGGGGTTTGTTGTGCATCATGATTTGGCCTGTGTGGGACTTGGTTGCGTACTCATGAAGCATAGTGGACTGGTCACTTATAGATCTAGACAACTCAAGGTTCATGAAAAGAACTACCCCACCCATGATCTATAGATAATGGTTGTAGTATTTGCACTTAAAATTTCGTATTATAATCTTTATGGAGTTTATGTTGATATTTTCACCAACCATAAGATTATGAAGTATGTGTTCACTCAAAAGGATTTGAATCCCAAGAAAAGGTGGTGGCTTGATCTGTTAGAAGACTATGACATGAGCCTGCACTTTAACAAAGCTAATGTGGTCGCTAATGCTCTTAGCAGATTTTCTATGGGCAATCTTTCTCTTGATTAGAAAGGAGGGAGGAACCTATTTAAAGATATTACTTTCCTAGCTAACTTGGGAGTTAGAATCTTATACTCCGAGGATGGTGGATCAATCATTCACGAGGTGGTTTAATCATTCTTATCTGTCGAAGTTAAGGAGAAACAAGCTAATGATTCCATATTGATGCAAATAAAAAAGGATGTGGCTAGCAAAAGGTTATCTCTTTCGAAATCAAGAAGATGGAATTGTAAGGTATCAAGGGAGTTTGAGTTTTTTAGATGTTGATGGGTTGAAAGAGACAATATTTACCGAATTTCATATTTCCAAGTATATTGTCCACCCAGGTTCTAAAAAAATATGATAATATGGTGGAATAACATGAAGAGAGACACTGGTGGTTTTTTAGCTAAGTGTTTAAACTGTAAGCAAGTTAAGGTTGAACACTTGAGGCTGGGCAGTACCTTAAAGAAAATAGCTTTAGAAGTAGGAGATTATTAATATGTACTTTATTAATAGTTTTTCGTAATCCCAAATTAGTTGATTCTATTTAGGCCATTGTTTGTAGAATAATAAAGTCCGCTCACTTTCTGTAGAATAATCAAGTCCGCTCACTTTCTACTTCTGAGGACTAATTATTCGGGAGAGATTATGTGAAAACTTTACATTCAGGAGATAGTTCGATTGCACGGAGCACTAGTGTCCATTATACCTTATCGAGGTATGCAATTTTCATTATAGTCTATAGATCATTTCAGTGAGGCAAACAAAATATAACATTCAAACTTTAGAGGACATGCTAAGAGCCCACATGATTGATTTTAAAGGTAGTTGGGTAGATCACTTGCCACATAAATAGTTCACCTAATACAACAGTTATCACTCTCGCAATCAAATGGCTCATTTTGAGGCATTTTATGGTAAAAGGTGTTGTTCACTGATAGGGTGGTATGAGGTAGGAGAAACCTATTAGTTTTTACCCGATCATATATATCAAGCAAGGAATAAGGTAAAGGTCATTAAGGAGAGGATTAAGACCTCCCAAAGTTGCCAAAAGTCCTACGATGATGTGAGAAGAAGGGAGTCAAAGTTAGAGATTGGTGATTGGGTATTTTTTAAAGTCTTGCCTATGAGAAAAAGTCATGAAGTTTTGGAAGAATGAAAATCTCAGTCTTTGTTACATAAGTACTTATAAAATTATGAATAGGATTGG
>NW_025870275.1:0-4730 GCF_002878395.1 Capsicum annuum
AAGCTATTTTCATATAAGTTGCATATGCCTTTATTCATATATGATTATACTTATAATAAATTATTGTAATATATCATGTCTTATAATGGGATTTACTATAAGTATGGGGTATTCGTCTTCTCTAATGTGTTTGAAGGAACTGATTAATCTCCGGTCTTAGAAGTTGGTCAGCCTGAAAGTGTGGTCTCAGCTAAGGTAAGCGTATGACCCTATTGGTAGTCCCGTCACTAAGATAACAGTTAGATAAGTCTTTTATAAAGCCATTAAGTCTTGATTAGATCCCATAAGCCTTAGATGTATTATTATAATTTATTATAAGTTAAACCATAGTTGATAACTGTTTTATGCTTCCTTATGTGAAAATTCTTTGCTTTCCCAGTCAGTCTCTAGACAGTATTTTCAAATATGAATTCCAACGTTCATACTAAAAATACTATCAACTTATCTTCTAAAGCAACTCAGATTGCTAATATCGAAAATAATCTTCAAAACTGGAGTATTCCAGAAGAGTCTTTCGACACGATTTATCAAATCGGGAAATTTAGTTTTCTAAAAAAACATAATATTAAGACTTCTGAGTCTACTGTTGCCATCAATAATTCTTTAGAAATTATTCAACTTTTAAATGACCTCGACATAAATCGATTTAAAAATCAGTTTAATTATCTGCATATTGGACTTGTTCAAGTGGCCATTTAGCCACTCTTTAGACAGGGTCTAGACATCCCTATCTGTGCCATCCTAAGAGATGCACGTCTATTAAATTTTGACGACTCACTCTTAGGAGTTTCCAGAGTAACCTAGCCGGCGGCCCAGTATACTTTAACTGTTATCCAAATTTCTCAGTAGACATTACTGATCCTAATATCATGGATGTTTTAACTTTTAATGTTAAAACAAAAAACATGAACAGTAAGGATAATACTAGAGAAATAGCGATAATATACAGAGTATACTATCGACTAATAGGTACAACTGTAGCACCCAAAGCTAGGTTCACAAGTCCTAGGGGTGTCACCACTCTCATGGAGGCAAATAAAGACAGAACCAATGTCTTTGTTCCCAAGCCTTTGGTCTGGGATAAAGTCATCCATAGTAATGAATGGCACTTTGATGCTATCACCCAACCCCTTCGTATCTATCCCGAAAAATCACAAATCCAAAGGGTTATTCAACATCCTGATGGATCGATTGATTTAAAATTCTTAGGCTTCGACGCCCCTCGAAAATCTTCGTTTCGAAGGTCTGTCTCACACAGAGCTTCCAGCTCAAAAACCCAGGAGGAAAGTGACGAAAATGATAATAACAATGACAAGGGCAAACTAAGAGGAGTCGACTTCTCTGGTCCTGTCTCAAAAGTTTATTATCAGCAATCCACTAGGGTCCATGAGTCCCTAGAACCTAAAAATCCTTATGATCCAGGCAGTCCTACAGCCTCTGATATGGAACCTTCCCCTACCATATCTCGTCAAAAAATTAGGACCGACCCCAGCCTACTCGTCATCAAATCTAATGAAGAGTATACACCTGACCTTAAAGCTCTTGAAGTCCGCTGGTACCTCCCTAAGAACGCAATAAGAATGAAATGGTACTCCAGTATCTATTCCAAAGAGCAAAAAAAGTAATTAGGTCGGCCATGGATAGCCGATATGAAAAGACTCCAATGTGACATAGAATTCTTTCGATGGTTTGAGTTTACCGGAAGAATGGAAAACCAAAATGAATCCCTTAACGTTATCATCAATAAATGGTATACCCAGAGTAACAAGATAATTGAATCCATTACTCCTCTTCTCGAAGGGATAAAAATTCCTCATTCCAATGAAGTCCTCAATGCTTCACCTTTCAAGAAGAAACATGATAGACCTCTATCAGCCCCAATCAATAGAGACCTCAATAGGATAGTTGAACAAAACAACTATACTAATCAAGTCCTTCACACTATCTCCCAGCAAATAGGAGATACTAAAAACTCGATACTTTCTTTTAGTTCTCCCGCTCCTGAGAAAGGGGCTCCAAGCCCTAATCCTATGGCCAACCCCATCTTTAAGATCCCTGAATTCCAAAGGGAAAAATTCCCTAATCTCAGTGATGACTTCAAAGTATCAGGAAAAATCTTGGAATAAATCAATGAAAAACTTTCCAAGTTTAAGATCTCTGAGAAAGCAGAGTCCAGCAACCAGAAAAATTCTCTTTCTAAACTCACCAGTGATCTTTTTTCCACGAAGAAAAACTATTATAAAAAACCTTCTCCTCCAGACGTCTAATTTGAAGAGAATCCCTACCTCTTAACTTTCAACCATGATGGTAGAGGAATAACCGAATGGAATGTTGACGGATTGGCTGAACACCAAATCTACAACAAACTCCATGAAATGGGTGTATCCATCACGGCTTACAAAATTAGAGGAGCCACTGATAAGGAAGCAGCTACCATAATCGTATCAGGTTTCACTGGTATGATAAAACATTGGTGGGACAACTACTTCACTGATGATATTAAAAACCTTATCTATGGAGCCACGACCCTAGAAACAGTGGTCAAGAGTGAAAATGGCCAAGAAATTCTAGAGCAGGTCACAAAAGAAGACGCTTGTGCCACTCTCCTATACCACATAGCAAGACATCTCATAGGAGAACCCAAATTATTCCAAGATAGGAGCTTAGAAATCCTCAACAATCTCACCTACAAAGACTTAGCAGACTTTAGGTGGTACAAAGATACTTTTTTAGTAAAGGTCATGATCCGACCTGATTGTAACAATGATTTCTGGAATGAACAATTCATTAGTGGTCTCCCTTCTCTGTTTGTACAAAAGGTTAGAACCAAAATTAAAGATAGATTCGAGGGAAAGATCCCTTACGATATCTTAACCTATGGCGACATGATAAGTTTCATCACCACCGTAGAGATAGATCTCTGCACTGACCTTAAACTTAAGAAACAACTTAAGAAAGATAGTACTTCCAAATATGGGTTAGGAACCTTCTGCCAGGACTACGGTTTCACCAGCCTTAGCAAAAAACATAGGAAGAAGTCCTGCAAATCTCACAAAAAGACCACCTCAAACAAAAGGTCCTTGAAAAGAGAATCTTATAAGCCTAGTAGAAAGACCAAATGAAAAACCTCTAAAACTAAAGATACTTTTTCGACTTGTGGAGAGGCACGCCACAGAATGTAAGATTGCAAGTCAAACTGAAAGAAGAAAATAAACCAATTAGATCTCTCTAAAGAAACCAGAACAAATTTATTCTCTATAATGGAAGAATCTCCTGACTTTTCTGAGTGTTCTGACTCCTATGTCTCATCCAGTGACGACTACAGCGATGAGGAATACATCAACGCCGCTTATCAGATGGATCAATCCCAATCTGGCCAACAATGCACTTGTACCTGTACATTCTGCTCTTGCACCAGAAAAACTGTTAATGTCATTTCAGGAAATCCTAAAGAAATTCTATTTGACATTATAGAACACATCGAGGATGATGAGGCTAGAAATAAATATCTTCTAGAACTCAAACAATTAATTCTTTCTCACGAAGAGAAACCCCCCAAACCCATTATTCAGCCTTTTAGCATGAAACAAGTTATGTCTAGATTCGACAAACCTGTGGAACCTTCTATTGTTGATCTTAAGGGGGAAATCTCTATATTAAAGTGCGAGATCAAGAATCTCAAAATCCGACTTGACAAAGTAGAACTTAACGTTCTTACGGATCAAGTCGGATTTTGAGATTCTTGATCTCTCCCTTTAATATAAAGAAGACGAATACGCCATACTAATAGTAAATCCCATTATAAGACATGATATATTACTATAATTTATTATAATCTACTTGGTCAACTCGGATTTTAAGATTCTTGATCTCTCCCTTTAACATAGAGATTTCCCCCTTAAGATCAGCAATAGAAGGTTCCGCAGGTTTGTCGAATCTAGACATAACTTGTTTCATGCTAAAAGGCTGAATAATGGGTTCGGGGGGTTTCTCTTCGTGAGAAAGCATTAATCGTTTGAGTTCTAGAAGATATTTATTTCTACCCTCATCATCCTGGATGTGTTCTATAATTTCAAACAAAATTTCTTTAGGATTTCCTGAAATGACATTAACAGTTTTTCTGGTGCAAGAGCAGAATGTACCGGTACAGGTGCATTCTTGGCCAGACTGGGATTGATCCATCTCATAAGCGGCGTTGATGTATTCCTCATCGCTGTAGTAGTCACTGGACGAAGCATAGGAGTCAGAAGACTCAGAAGACTCAGGAGATTCTTCCATTATAGAGAATAAATTTGTTCTGGTTTCTTCAGAGAGATCTAATTGGTTTATTATCTTTTTTCTGTTTGACTTGCAATCTTTCGCTCTGTGGCCTGCCTTTCCACAAGTCCAACAAGTATCTTTAGTTTTAGAGGTTTTTCGTTTGGTCTTTCTACTAGGCTTATAAGATTCTCTTTTCAAGGACCTTTTGTTTGAGGTGGTCTTTTTGTGAGATTTGGAGGACTTCATCCTATGTTTTTTGCTACGGCAGGTGAAACCATAGTCCTGGCAGAAGGTTCCTAACCCATATTTGGAAGTACTATCTTTCTTAAGTTGTTTCTTCAATTTAGGTCAGTGCAGAGATCTATCCCTACGGTGGTGATGAAACTTATCAAGTCGCCATAGGTTAAGATATCGTAAGGGATCTTTCCCTCGAATCTATCTTTAATTTTGGTTCTAACCTTCTCTGTTTG
>NW_025870275.1:4830-6221 GCF_002878395.1 Capsicum annuum
ATAGGTTAAGATATCGTAAGGGATCTTTCCCTCGAATCTATCTTTAATTTTGGTTCTAACCTTTTCTGCAAACAGAGAAGGGAGACTACTAATGAATCGTTCCTTCCAGAAATCATTGTTGCAATCAGGTCGAATCATGACCTTTACTAAAAAGGTATCTTTGTACCACCTAAAGTCTGCTAAGTCTTTGCAGGTGAGATTGTTGAGGATTTCTAAGCTCCTATCTTGGAATAATTTGGGTTCTCCTATGAAATGTCTTGCTATGTGGTATAGGAGAGTGGCACAAGTGTCTTCTTTTGCGACCTGCTCTAGAATTTCTTGGCCATTTTCACTCTTGACCACTGTTTCTATGGCTGTGGCTCTATAGATAAGGTTTTTAATGTCATCAGTGAAGTAGTTGTCCCACCAATGTTTTATCATACCAGTGAAACCTGATACAATCATGGTAGCTGCTTCCTTATCAGTGGCTCCTCTAATTTTGTAAGCCGTGATGGATACACCAATTTCATGGAGTTTATTGTAGATTTGGTGTTCAGCCAAACCGTCAACATTCCATTTGGTTATTCCTCTACCATCATGGTTGAAAGTTGAGAGGTAGGTATTCTCTTCAAATTGGACATCTGGAGGAGAGGGTTTTTTATAATAGTTTTCCTTAGTGGAAAAACGATCACTGGTGAGTTTAGAAAGAGAGTTTTTCTGGTTGCTGGACTCTGCTTTCTCAGAGATCTTAAACTTGGAAAGTTTTTTGTTGATTTGTTCCAAGATTTTTCCTGATACTTTGAAGTCATCACTGAGATTAGGGAATTTTTCCCTTTGGAATTCAGGGATCTTAAAGATGGGGTTGGCTATAGGATTAGGGCTTGGAGCCCCTTTCTCAGGAGCGGGAGAACTAAAAGGAAGTATCGAGTTTTTAGTATCTCCTATTTGCTGGGAGATAGTGTGAAGGACTTGATTAGTATATTTGTTTTGTTCAACTATCCTATCGAGGTTTCTATTGATTGGGGCTGATAGAGGTCTATCATGTTTCTTCTTGAAGGGTGAAGCATTGAGGACTTCATTGGAATGAGGAATTTTTTTCCCTTCGAGAGGAGGAGTAACGGATTCAATTATCTTGTTACTCTGGGTATACCAATTATTGATGATAACATTAAGGGATTCATTTTGTTTTTCCATTCTTCCGGTAAACTCAAACCATCGAAAGAATTCTATGTCACATCAGAGTCTTTTCATATCGGCTATCCATAGACGACCTAATTCCTTTTGTTGCTCTTTGGAATAGATACTGGTGTACCATTTCCTTTTTATTGCGTCCATAGGGAGGTACCAGCGGACTTCAAGACTTTAAGGTCAGGTGTATACTCTTCATCAGATTTGATGACGAGTAGGCTGGG
>NW_025870276.1:0-1445 GCF_002878395.1 Capsicum annuum
TTTAAATTACAAAATTAATAAATTTAATTTAATAAAATAAATTTCTAACGAATATTTTCTTAGAATTTATGTTGGGTCAATATGTATCAAGTTAAAAAGAAATAAAGAAAAATATATAGTAAAATTTTATTATTGTGAAAGATAAATATAGTGCACTATCCAATAATTTTTATTAATATCATATTTTGCATTTGATAATATAGCATCCCGTATTTAATTAATATACCATTTCGGTGATTTATCGATGATTACTTTTAGATATGATAAAATTATATTAATTTTTACAGCAATAACATAATTAATCGCTCTTAATCAATTATTATGAGTCATCTAGGTATTAAAAAAATAAATAATATTTAATGAAAAATAAAATAGACATAAAATATGAAATTAACTCTTAATGTTTTAAATCAAATTTTCGAAATCACAATAATTAACAACTTCAAAAATTTTGAAAGATATAAAATATTTGGTCGACTCTTGAAATTATATTAGTGTCACTGAAATTAGAATAGAAAAAAGTATTATAAATCTCAATAATTAAAGGCTTAAATTATTTTTATAATATAATTGATTATCAATGCCACAATAATTTGGAAAAGAAAAGTAACGTATATTAATTTGAAAATTACATAAAAAATATTATAAATTAAAATAGTTAACAACTTAAATTATCTAAATACGTATTAAAATAACATATGTTGAACTCATGCTAGATTCCGGATGAATCCTAGAAAACATATGCAATCCTTTTATTAAAAAAATTTATTTAAATATATCAAGATTGAAAAGACAAATAAATATCTTAATGTTGGGTCCGTGCTGACACGGGTCATGCTCGTCTAGTATGTACGATAAATGCTCCATTAATTGTGGCTTAATTTTCCTCTACACCTTTTTCTTTGATAAGCAAAAAAAATTTTAATTCATTAAAATTTTCATTTATGTATAGTTTTATTGATTAACACGGGACACGCGTTCAAAGTACGTATACTTGACTAGTATAATTAATCTAATTGGTTAGAAATATAATCAAATAATGTATTTAAATGGATTTACGTGGTAATCAAGATACCATATGTGGTAACTTTTTCTTTATCTTTATCCATATATGTTTTGTAAGCTATTTCACGCGTATTTTGGTAACAGCTAGGAATCCAAGTGCAAGTCCTAATCTACACAAAAAGGGAAAACACTTTTTTTTTCTCTATATATACTTATGAGTCCAATTGCAAACTTCAATATTTACGCTTCGATTAGTTTCATCAAATAATGGAGTCATCCACATCTGCCAGTCAAATTCATGTGTTCCCCTAATTTCGTAATGCTAGAAGTACTCTTCCTTGTGCAGTCAATATTTCAGGCAACAATTTTAACTTGGAGATTGATCTACTTGTCAAGTTTGCTTACACTTGTTTTGACAACATTATCGAAGAGTACCCCTC
>NW_025870277.1:0-1700 GCF_002878395.1 Capsicum annuum
TAATGCTCTTTTATAGCGGTTAGATGTTATGGTAATTATTTCGTCTGTCTCTTTAAAATTTAAAATATCTAGTTCTAAATTTTTTATTTCTTTATTTAATAATTCTAATCTTTCGACAAACTGTTTCCGAATTTTTACAAGTTGATGTTTATATATAAATTCTCTATAATATTGACTTTGTATTTCTCGTATACACTCAATATATCTAATTGGCATTTATTATCCTAACTGATAAGCTTTTCTGTTAATGCGTTCTCTAAGCCACTTTATTGCTGAAGTACTATTTTCTAAGCCTCTCTCACAACCTTGTATTTCCCAATTTTCTGCGCTTAATAAGTCGTTATAATAAACTTTATATTTTCTATTAACTTTTAGTAACCTTTTTTGGCCTTCTTCTAAATTACGTTTTTTAGTTAATATGTTGTTTCTTTTTCTAATTTCTCTATATAAGTAGAAATACATACACCTTATGTTTTGGAAAGATCTATGTTTTTTCATAAAAAATTTATAAACTTTGCGAGTTAGTAGGTAATGTTCCCAAAACCTTCTAGCTCTAATACCAAAATAGTCGGATATTTCAATAAAATAAATATATTTCAATAAAATAGTTCAGAAAAATAGTAAAAAATATCAAAATTGGATTTTTTTATTTATCAGTTTGTAAAAAGTCTACTCAGTACTCTCTCTATCCTACTGTTTCTTCATGTTATCATTCCTATAGTTTATATTTTCCCCAGAATTTTTTTTTTTTTTTTTTTACTTTACCCTGTTCATCTCTTCCTCTTATATATA
This sequence comes from Capsicum annuum, assembly GCF_002878395.1. Classification (NCBI taxonomy): domain Eukaryota; kingdom Viridiplantae; phylum Streptophyta; class Magnoliopsida; order Solanales; family Solanaceae; genus Capsicum; species Capsicum annuum. The sequence continues at coordinate 793 of NW_025870277.1, forward strand.
TATATATATATAGATGTAACATAAGTTGAGTAAAATAAAATCGAAAGTCTATATTTTATTTCAAGAAGACTGAATTTAAGTATACGGTGCAATTAGTTGATTCAAACTTCAACGTATATGTTGAATAAGGAGTTGACACATTTTGTGTGTGTATTCCACAATTTAATTCCTGGTAGCCAACCTCCCCTTTCGTCACCCATTGCCGCTAATTATTACTCCAATTATGTACCTTTCACTCCTCCAGAGTTTATCTTGTCCAAGGCTGTTTTTGCTACTACTACCAACAAATATGTTTTCTAGCCAAAGATATTTTTTTGAAAAATAAGTGATGTTGTTAACTTTTTTTTTTTTTTTTTTTTTTTTTTTTTTATTTTGTAGAAAAAAAAAAAAATATTATTCTTAAAATACTTGCATGTAATATAGGCATGAGGTGGGACGAGAAATATGAATCAGGGATATTTCAAATAAGGGGTGACAGGATGTGGTTGTAGAATACAACTTGTGAAACTTGTCTTCTCAATTTTCATTAAGGTCGCTATTTTTATTTTCAACAAATATGTTTTCTTAATAAAAATATTGTTAACTTTTTAATAACCTTATTAGAATTATTTACTTTCTCTTTCAATATTTTAATTACTTTATTATCTCTCCCGATTCGTATATATAACAAGACCGACATATATATAGAAACCTTTGTATATGACAAGACCGACATATACATAAAAAGTCTGATTCATATACATAACAAGTATGACAAGACCGACATATACATAACAAAGCCGATTCATATCCATAATATATAGGGTCGATATATACATAGAAAGCTATGTATATGTATTTTTATTTTTTTAGAGAAAAATGAAATTTTTGTAATATGTTTGGAGAGATGAGATTTTTTGTAATAAGTG
>NW_025870278.1:0-3412 GCF_002878395.1 Capsicum annuum
GAGGTCTTGGGGCACGGGGAGGATGGAAAGGGAGATTAACCGATTCATATCTAACGTTAACATTTCCTGCTATGGGTGTCTCATCAATATTTTCATCATCTTCGTCTAAATTAACCGCATCTATTTCATTTTCTTCTTCTATACCGTATTTTTTTTGAGCTTCTACATAATCCATATCGTGAGTATCTACACCTATTTCTTCCTCAAAAGGTGTACCAAGTGGTACCGGAGGCGAAGGCACACGGGTATATATACTACTTGAAGTACCTCTACCACTAGTAATTCACTTTTTACTGCCACTACCGCTTTCGGGACAAAAATTTTTAACATCTTTAGTAGAGAGGTTTCTTAATTTATCCATAGTATAAATTAAATTAAACTAAAAAAATTCAAAATATACAAATATAATAAAATTAACTATTCAATAATTAATACAATAAATAAAAATTAAACGTAAGAGATGGAACGATAATACCAAATTTTGGAAGTATCCGAAGGTTGCGAATTTAGAAATTTCCACTCGTACTTTGTAAACGTAAAATTAAAAATTTAAAGTGAGCACTTTAGGAAATTAAATATATTGAATATTTGAGAATTGAGAATTGAGATTTGAGAGAGAATGAGATTTTGAGTGAGTGAAAAATTGTGTGAAAAATGATTTGAAGGTGTAGGGTATTTATAGAAAATTTTTTGGGATTAAAAAATTATTTTAAAAGTAAATTTCAAAAAAATTTCCAAACGGCTAGTTTGGCCCAAAATTCCAAATTTTCAAAAAAAAAAAAACTATTTCGGATTGGGCCAATTAACCAGCGGGCCTGGACCGAGCTTGGTTCGGGCCGGGTTAGCCGGACCCAAATTAAAAAAAAAAATGTCCCAGAACACGGTACTCTAAAGCCCTTGGGCTTACTGGGCTGATTGGGCCCGGCCCACTTGACACCCTTTTCTTTTGATATATCAAATGATGTTTTGCTAGAGAGAAGATATTTGGGGTAAAAAAAGACAGTCTTCGTACTTTTGGATAAGAAAGAAACACAGATTTCAAGGAATCTTTATTACTTATATTTGTATTGGTATTCATATTAAAATAGTAGTAAAATAATACTTATTAATAATGAAATATAATAGAAATAATAAAGTTAATATTAGTATGTCGGCAATATATCAAGGAAAATAGTAGGCCGATAATTTTTGTTTAATGGTAAATTTTTAGTATATCTTTATAACTCTATTTTATAATATTTGATGACCTTTTTTTAGCTGAATCCCAGCAATCGTATCCATACTCGAATTTGCACCCTCAAATCTTAAAATTTAAATTTTGACGAATTCGACTCTCAAATCTGCACCCATCTTGAATACCCGCACCCGAGGCCGAGCAACTTAGGATTGACCACGCTAGTTATGATTCCAACATATTCAATAAAACTCTTGCCCTAATTAAAGAGTGGTTCTTGGAGAAGAATCTTTCACCATCCTCGTGGCTTTCATAATAGTTTATGTCCTCATGACAAAATTGCATTTGTTCTTGGCGGATTTCACATGGTTGATTTCATTGGATCAGTAAGGATATTTTATCCTAAGTATTTTATGGTTTCATTTAACATATAAAATGAAGCGTATGGAGAGAAACCATTAATTACCAGAGGTAATTTGTTATATTTCGAATTACATGAATCATCTAAACACGAATTCCTCCTAAGACCTGGTATTTCAGTATCATAAGAAATGCTTTGTGATTATTATACTTGTTGAAATTTGTGTTCCGGCTAATGAAAGAATATGATGTCAAAGGAGTCGTGGACTAAATTATTTACTTTACGAGAGATCAATCTTTATTCAGAGATACCGGTATATAGGTTCGCTCAGTGGCGGAGCCAGAATTTTCACTGAGGGGTTTCAGAAGTAAAATATACGAACTAGTCGAAGGGGGTTCAACATCTACTATATATAGATAAAAATATTTTTGACCATATAAAAATAGTGTAATTTTTCGACGATGAACCCCCTTAAATGTATGTGGCTTCGCCACTGGGTTTGCTAATGTTCGTTTAGGACATCCAAAGGACCATATGGAGTGTTACCTACGAGGGGCGTCACCACTCAAGTAGTTTGTTATACAGAAAGCTTGATCTCTCCAAAATTAATTACTTGCTTAGTATTTGCTTATGATCGGAGTATCCTCCTCATGCATGCTACAACAATTTATTCTTATAAGTTATATTAACTTGTCAATGTTTGGTTTCGAAATTATGTCATTGCTTATTTCATGTCACAATAAGCCCAAGGCCGTTAAAGCGTTATACGCAGTTCATATCACTATCACATATTGGGATAGCCAAATTTAGAAATATGAGGAAAGATCATTTGGCCATTGCCTTTGCAATAAGCTCCTCCTCATATCAAGTTTATGGTTTCTCATTAAACACAAGACCATTAGGAATTAGGATCATTAGGAGGAGCTTATTATGATATTCTTATCTAATCACTAAGGTCAAGTTTCCTCCTTGCCTGATGGTGAAACTTGTAGTAAAGTTTATTTCTGCCTTTGTAATTCGAGGATCGATCTCCTTTGGGCCCCACTAAATCGAAGTGACCTTACAATTAGGTTTATTAAGGTCTCAAAACAATTGTGAGTCATATTCAATATGTTAAGGACATTTTATTACCCTTTTTCGTAATTAAAATTAACATGGAGTGAGTAATTTTTTTTTCAATCTAAGCTCGGATTTGAAGTTGTAAATATTAGGAATATCCAAATTCTTTATAGATTATGAATCTTTTTTCTATCTCAAAATAAAAAATTTAACGAATTCTTATAATCTCAACACATTGAGCAAATTTCATCAGAAAAACAAAGATAAACATAATTATACTGCAATTGCATTAAGCACCATATATACTTTTCAAAGAGGGTTTCAATTTCCCCAAAATTTATAAATTATCCATTTGACAATTTCTATAACAATACATATACTAACAACAAATCATAAAGAGCTTGTATCCTCCTATAGTTACAATATTTTTTTTCTAGACAATTTTTTTTTAACTGCTGGCAGGATCACATATATATTCTAAGATCATCCAAAATACTAAATTCACCCAACAAAAACCCAAAATTCTCCACAATTGGAACTCCCAATTTATGTGAATATTTCACTTCTTGATTTTCTGAAATTTTCACCCAAGTCCCCATCATTAATTCTTCATCACTTTCTTTAACCCCATTTGATGTATTCATATTCTCATCAGCACTCATTGATGATTTTTCTTCAAACTCATCAGTAACACAAGATTCTTGATCAGATTTTTCAGAAATCTGGACATTTTTTGCTCTTTTAGCCATCACTAATTCTTTGAATTCAAGCTTCTTAGACTCGTAATTTTTCGAAGCGTCTTCAGCCGTAACAAAAGT
>NW_025870279.1:0-1607 GCF_002878395.1 Capsicum annuum
AAGCATGTTATTTCATGATGGTGTGTTATACACTATTGTTTCATATTAGGATGACCAAGAGTTTCAAAACGATGTTTACTTTGACGAGCGAATTGGTGAGGAGATCAATCATGTCGTTGTTCTTAAAGCTGGTTGTTGTGAGGTAAAGATGAAAACAATGATATATTTAAACACAACACCGCTCCACAAATTCATAACAGTGAGGCTCGGGATATTGCTTATTCTGGGCTAAAATACGTCCATTTGGTTAAGTCAATCATGGGAAAGTTGCTTATCATTTGGAACAAGACAGATCCACTCTCTGAACATGCCGATGCCGATGATTATCTAGATATCTTTATTTGTTCAGAGAGTGACATCCATTGCCACTCTCTAAACAGATCAAGCTCTATTTGTGTCGCAAAATAGCAATTCCTTCTCAATTCCTACCAGAAATGGCAATGGATGTCAAGCAAAAATAGTCAACGGCTCTACTAAGTAGTAGATATGGGATTGAGGGGCGCAGGAGTAGGGTTTTACGCTAGAGGTAATGCTATACTCCATTCTTCTTCCCGGCTTCCTTTCTACTCTCACTCTCATCCAACTGATGAATACAATTGGAGTAGAATCGTTTTCCCTTACTAGGTTTAGATGCTCTTGATGTTCATCTGTTCAAGAAATTTTAACCCTTAAACGTCAATCAGGTATTTACGATATGCAAGAAGAAAGGATCCGACGACCTTTCCCTGATCCACCATTGTGGTTTCAACCACGACTTCGCAATTAAACAGCCATAGCCATATTTATACTCATCAACAGTTTAGTATAGTTCTAACTTCCAAGTTATGTGATGTTATAAATGCTTACATTAATGTGTTCTCTTGTTATTTTTTATATTTGTAAGTGTTTATGTTACTTGATTTATCCTCCCCAAAGTTAATAGTTTGTACCTATTTGATTGATATTTTAAAGTTAATAGTTTGTACCTATTTGATTGATATTTTAAGATGAACATATATAAGATTGGGAAAATTTCAGAAATAGCAACTATAGAGCCTTAATTGTAACTTTTATAGCAACAGTTTCAAAATTATAAAAAATAGTAATATGTATTTTATATTTCAGTAAACTGTTGCTACTTAAATACATATACAATCAGATATTCTCTTCCTAATTTAATGTTAATCTGTTTGAGTTAAATAAGGGAAAAAATTGTTTCTTAATTTATGGCATATTATGGATTCTTTTACCTTATAAAACTCTTTTTTTACCACAACCATTAAATTACAACTACTAATTGAAATTCAAAAAATATTTTTCATAATAAGCAACTCAAAGCAAATTCAAAATACGGATTCAAATTCAAAGACGTTTTCCTTCATTTTATTTTTTTTGCTGATCGACTAAAATTTTGAAGAAAATATTTAAAATACAACGGTCCAATTATAGGTATTGATCAACTAACTCGAGAAAATTGAAGGAAAGGCGTCTTTTAAGTCTTGAATGAAGGAATGGTGACATTGACCAACAGATAGGGTCAAACATCATTAGAAAACTTGATTAAGTTAATTGTGGACTTGATTAATATTTTTAAAACTTTTTAATCTTTTCAAAAATACAAATCAACC
>NW_025870280.1:0-8741 GCF_002878395.1 Capsicum annuum
CTTAAATTTGTTCTGCATATATTAAATGAATAAAATATTCTCTATATAGTTCCACAATTATATTTATATATGAATTAGAATGTATAAACTTTTTACCTTGAATTCCTTAAACCACATCTCGCGAGTAGACTCTTGAAACTTCTTCCATGAAGGTCTAGCCAATTCAAACTTACTCCGAATGCAGTTAGCAATACCATCAATAACTACCTTGTGTGGATCAAACCTACATAACATATAGTAGTTATCAAACATCTGCAAATATAAATAGTCCAACAAAATATATGTATTATTAAATGTTAGTCGTATTACCCATCCCCTTTAGGTACAATCCATATTTGATTATCGTTGGCTATATTGTCAACTATATTAGGTGAGGTGACTGGAGTCCTATTGGCCGGTGTTGACATTAATGGTTCAGAATCTTGATTTGTAGGTTGGGACCGATTAGATTGAGGTGGAGATTTAATAATAGCAGGCTGGGGTTGGTTGATCCTAAGATTAGGTTGAGACTCATTTACATGAAGTTGACTAGTATGGGAATAGAAGGCTTGTGATGGTATTATGGGAGGCACAACAATGTTATAAGTTTGGGATTGATTGACTTTAGGATTTGGTTGATGTGAGAAAGAGTTATTCATATGAGGTGAATCAGTATGAGATTGAAGGGATCCTGACGGAATTATGGGAGGCAATTGAACTATTTGTCGCTTTATTATCTATTTTTTTATTACTTGATTTCTCTTCGTTTCCATTAGGCAATCCAACTCTTTTAGATCCTATACCTTACATCTACATCAAATAAAAAATAATATATTAGTGATTTAATTGATGAACAACACATAAATAAAGGTGATAAAAATAATATATTAGTGTATAATGTAAAGAGAACGATCTTATTAAGTATTAGATTGAAGAAGGACCAAATAAAGAAAAATAGATATCGTGATTCATGATATAATTGATTTTGGCTTGTGCACAAAGAATGTTAGATCTACAAGGAACATTAGACATAGTACTACAATTTTGATAAAGCAACATTAGACATAGGACCACAATTCAACTACAAATTTTATCAAAATATAATAAGCGCATACCCAGCTAGCGATGATAGCTCTAGTAACAACAGGAATTAGAGTGACATATAGACTTAATATCATCATCAAAATGGCAAATTCACCTAGGAAACAAGCACTATTAGACCCAATGAACTAATAGCCTGGGAGCATGAACAGTTTTCAAGGATGAGAGTTAATGCAGCAACACTTTCTGGACTTTCAATTGCACTTGAATTACTGGAAAGCACAGGAGGTCTGGCTGATAACAGGTATTTTACCAGTGAATCCTCAAACATACAAAGTGTCAAGCTTGTTGCTGAAAGTATCGAAAGACACATTTACAGCCAGGAGAAGAAAAATATAAGCATATTTGTAGATGACAGTAGATTAGCTTTCAATCCTTCTTACATAAGGTCTTGGCTAGACCTTTTATCCAAAACACCTACAGTGGAATCTTTTCTTTCAAAGAATGACCCACTTATTAAGGAACTGGAGAAGGAATTAGTGGAACATAATGCAGAGGTGAATGTACAAAATGAGACTCTAGATGGAATGTTCACTTTTTACGATTCAACTAATGGCAAGTTACATATATATCAGGTTGCCAGTGTGACATTTGACTTGCTTTAGTTGTTGGTTATAGGATCATACTTGATTACACTTTTTAATTTTCCTTTTATTACCGCCAGAGGTCTTGACGATCTTATTAGTCTATTCTGTCGCCCCCATCACGAAAAGTAAAAATTGCTTGATTCCTGAAGCAGGACATTTCTGCATCAGGTGCTTGCGAATTAAGAAGTAGGTGCTACTTTTTGTAATCTTAAGGAAGCGCATTTTCAGCAAGTTGTTAGTAGTGATTCAATGTATTGTCATGTAAACATTTAGCATTTCATGGAAACGCTCCACATATTTTGCTATGGTAGGTTTCCCATAGTCATTTTTTTAACTGAGATAAGAATGTCATTCTCGTAGCCGGCTTTTCTCATAGAATTATGAGTTCTAAACAAGTAAACCAGCCAACATAGGGCATCAATTTTGGCAGATTGAATGTTTTTATGTTCCATAAAGATGCAGGGTTCTTTTGTTTTAGAGAATCTTTTCGAAATCCTGTAAGTTCATGATGATTTCACTTACAAAAGTAGATTATTTATAGAAAAAGAAAGGAATTAGAGTGACATAAGTCAACCAAGCCTCCCTCTTTAATGTCATCAGATATACAAATAAAGCAATAAAGAATAGTGTAGTAGAACAAATAGGTTGATTAAACAATACCGGTAAGTACCTAAGCAAGATATTTCTAGTAACAACAGAAGTGCAAAACACAAGACTCAAAGTAGAGATCCTCATAAACAAGTAAGTACTTAAATTAAACAAGCAGTCATACGACACATAGTTTGTATGAGTACTCAAATTTAACAAGCGAATTCTCTTCTAGTAGACAAGTAAAATAACAATAATTTTGAAAAAAATCACAGTAGCTTTAATCAAATATAGTATTGTACATTGACAAAAGAAATTGACAAGCTAATATTCTTAATCCTCCTTGTATTCATCTTTATCTTCCTCTTGAGTATGAAAATGACTTGCTGAATCATCATTATCAAAAAGAGTCTTCCTCTTCACTTGTTTCTCCCTCTTCATCGTTAGCTTTTTTACTTGATATCTCCTCATCACCTTCTTCTTCTTCATTTGATATATCCTTATCTCCCTCTTTAATTATATCACATTCATTTTCATTAACAATAGCTTGAAAACTACTTCCATCAACCTCTTCACCATTGGCTTGGTCATCACGTAAGCAATCAATCGGGTTATCCTCTATACTTCCACTAAAATGTGATTGCTCCTCTTGGTAAGCAACTTCTAAATTGTATCTTGTCTCTACAACTCTTCTTGGCTTTGTCCTTATAACCACCCACCAATCAGCCTTATTTTCTGTTCTTTCAGGAAGATTTGTATAATAAACTTGAGTTGAAGTTTTTGGAAAGATAAAAGGGTCAAATTTAGAATATCTTCCCCTTTTTCAAACCTAGACAACACCAAATTGGCTATCAACTTTCATGCCATGTTTTAAGGGATCAAACCAATCACAATAAAATAAAACTAACTTCGTAAATGATGTCATTGGCCATTCAAATTCGATAATATCCTTAAGAATACCATAATATTCCCTTGTAATACCATCTTGTCCAACGCTAGTAACACACACCCCACTGTTATATGCATTTTTTCCTTTGCCCCAAGAAGAATTATGTAACTTGTATCCATTCACAAAATAAACAGGCCAAGACTTTCCCTTTCTTAATGGTCCCATTGCTAAGATTTACAAATATGGTTTCTGCAGCATCTCTTGTGGATTACTATTTACCTATCAAGTAATTGAAACATATTAGATATGCATTTTAAGTGATATATCCTTTGTTAAAACAATCAATTCATACATAATCTTTGAAACATCGTGGAAAGTCTTCTTTAATTTATTTATCAATGACATCGTCAGTGAGATCACTATAAGTATCTCTCAGGATTGGTCATATAAACTGTATGTACATAAATTAGCACATTAGTTTCAATCCAAATATAATAGTTAAACGAACAACATGGTTGATACTTACTTAAGAAAAGGATTAACCTTATCACAATTTATAAGAACATGCAATTGTATTGCAACAACTTCTTTATCATCTAGCCATCGGATATCACCATCCTTCTTACCATAATTTAGCCAGGATAATTAAAGACTGATAGTGTTGGGTTAGTTGCATTTTTTCAATGACATCATCATTATGCTCAACTCTTTTATTGGTACATAGGAAATGAGATTCAAAATAATGGGAAGCGAAGTATGAGATCTCTTGAGCCAAATATGCTTAAAAAATAGATCCTTCAACTCTAGCTTTGTTTTGACTGTCTTTTTAATCTTGTTTAGGAACCTACAATTTTTTTTAGGAAATAAATAATTATGTAATAAAATAATGAGACAAGTAATAAAATTTTATACCTTTCAAATGGATATATCCATCGATATTGAAATGGCCCACAAACACTTGCTTTGTAAGGCAAATGAATCGGTAAGTGATCATCGAATCAAAAAAGTTAGGTGGAAATATTTTTTGCAACTTACACAAGATTACAGGAATATTTTGTTCTATTTGCATAAGATGATCCACCTGTAATACTATTGAGCACAAATCTTTAAAGAACATACTGAGTTCAGTTAGTGACTTCCATATAGGTTTTGGAAGAGCGCTAAAAGCAGCTGGCATAAGATATTGCATAAGTATATGGCAGTCGTGACTTTGCATCCTAAATAATTATAAATGCTCTATGTCTACACATCTACCCAAATTAGAAGCATATCTATCAGGCATCTGTAGCTGATCAACCCATTCACATACATCTTTCTTTTGACCATTAAGGTAAACTTTGCTTTCGGTTTAATCCATCTCCATCATCATTCAATTGTAAGATTAAATTATTTTGCCGACCATACTCTTCCAAATCTATTCTTTCCTTATCGTTATCCTTTGTCCTCTCCTTTTGTCCATGACAATATGAAAAAAATTATCAAAGAAGTTCTTCTCTGGATACATTACATCAATATTGTTGGGAACTGGATGGGTCTTCCAATATGGCATATCCCAAAAAATGCTTTTTTTGGTCTAATTATGTGATTTTCCATAGCCATAAAATTTTTGTGGACCAGATTCAGTGATCTTAGGAAACCCTCTCACTTTTTCCTATACCTGATCTTTAGTTAACCTAGAAAGAGGCCTAGACTTTTCCTTTTTTCCTTTATAAAAAGAATTCTTGTTTCTTCTAAATTCATGATTGAGAGGCAAGAATTGATGGTTACAATCAAACCAAGTAACTTTTCTTCCATTTTTCAAACTAAAAAATTTTGTTTGTTCCAAGCAAATCGGACATGCAAATTTACCTACTATACTCTATCCCGACAACATGCCATAAGCAGGAAAATCATTAATTGTTCACATCAATATTGCTTGCATAAGCAAATTTTGCTTCTTTGACACATCATAAGTTAGTGCACTATCTATCCATAATTGTAATAACTCATCTATTAATGGTTGAAGATACACATCAATTTTATTCTTGGGATTGCGAGGACCTGGAATGATCAATGTTAAGAACATATATGGGAAAGTCATACACATATTAGAAGGAAGATTATAAGAATTAACAATCACGGTCCAACAAGAGTACGGTGATGCTGACTGGCTATAAAGAGTAAAACCATCAGAACAAAGACCAAGCCTGACATTCCTTGGCTCTGAAGCAAAGTCTGGATAATTTCAATCAAAATTTTTCCATGCTTCTCCATCTGAAGAGTGACACAAAACACCTTATTCCCTGCAATTCTCAGAGTGCCACCTCATGTGCTTTGCAGATCGAGTTGAAGAATATATAGTCGTTGAAGCCTAGGAATAAGTGGCAGGTAATACATAGTCTTGTGCAGAACCTTTCTTCTACCCTTCTTTCCTACGTGTTCTTTATAGCGAGGTTCTTTACAAAACTTACATTCTATCATCTCTTGATCAGCCTGGTAATACAGCATACATCCATTTACACAACAATCAATCTTTCAGCTAGTTTAACTAAGCCCCGCCACTAACTTCTTGGCTCGATAGTAATCAAGAGGTATCTTATTATTCAGATGGCTTGTATCCTTAATAAATTGTACCATTTCATTAAAACAACCATGAAACATATTTTATTTAGATTTAATAGTCATCATTCTAACAGCTGTACACAACTCTAAATATTTACATCCGGGCCATAAGGGTTCTTGAGCTAAATTCAACATTATCTAAAATTTGTCTACACCCATATTTGGATACTCTTCTACAGTAAGCTACACATGATGATCAAGTTCTATACCAGTAGCATCATAAATCATACCTTGATACCTATTTACATGTTCAGAGTCTTCCGGTAGAATGTTACTTTGACTGCTTGAAGACATGTCAAAGCAACATCCTTGATGACTAGTTGAAGCACTTGAATGGACATGTCCATTCAATTTAATTGAAGGAGTTTCCTCTCCATGTGACGTCCAATACCAATATCCTGGAGTTAACCCCTTCTTGAAAATATGAACATTAACTTCATCGGGCATAAAGTGCTTCATGTTCTTACAAATTTTACAAGAACACCTTATGACTTTCTCATACAAGTACTTTGCTTGAGTATAAGCAAATTTAATGAACGCTTCCATGCCTTTTATAAATTCATCTGTATATGCCACTGTCCCAGGAAGAAGTCTATTTATCATCCATTTTCGATGCTCCGAAATAGTCATTTCTGAATCAAAAGATACCATATATAAAAACACATAATAATAAAATTTAAAGAGTTCCTGGTTTTCATTTCCACTAAAGAGTTAATAAGCCAATACAGTCAACAAAGACAACAATATAAGTGTATACAATTCAACACCAACCAACATGATGAAATAATTCAACTTGCCAACCTTTCACTTATAGCTTTTCAGTGAATCATTCAAAATAGACACCTGCTTCCTTTAGCCTATGATCGATAAATAGTTTTTTAAAAGCAAATAACAGTCTAAGAATTGTTAATAGATATAGATAGAGGCATACCTAGTTTAAAATGTTGGATTCCACTATAACCATAACTCCTTATCACCCTTCTATCAGCTAGCAGGATAAAGATAAGAATCAACACTAGTTACAAAAAGTTATTGTATTCCAAGTAAATTTGGCAATAGAGACTATTGTATATAGATATAAAAGCTGTAAAACAGGATGACAAACTGCACACTAACGAAATAAATACAATGGGTAAAAGTAAGTTCATTCAGAAATTATTGTTTAAGTATATTGGCTCCAACAAATCTCTTTCAAGTAGCAAGCTGGATATAAATTTATCTTTAACCTATTTCAGGATGGGAATCACTTGTCTTTGTATAAAGGATAAACTGGATTAGTTACATGAGATAATATCATGAGATTAATAATGAAAATAACATCCATGAAGTATTAGCCTACACTATAATAACTAGACAGGTACATGGCATTGCTGACAAGATCTAGGAGTATTGACTCTATTAAATAAGGAGAACATCAGTATACGTGAGATCCCATATAATAGAAAGGACATGGTGCTTAAAATATTATCTACATAAGGAAAACAACAACCTTTGTTCTCTGAGTCCTGAATATAGGCTATAAATAAATAAGTAACCAATATATAGGCAATGCAGTGACCCATTCCAGACTTGCCCAATTTCTGTAGGGATATATGATATGTTAAATCACATCTAATTTTTTGACGTACAACAAGACTCTTAACTTGATTCAATATATACCTACTGTGACTTTTCACTCTATATGGCCTCTTAGAGGTATAAACTCTTAGAAGTGCTTTTGATAGTGATTAGTTTTGGTTTAAGAATGCTTTTTAGTAATAGCTGGCTCTTTATAAGTTACCAAATACAATCACCCCTTCATAGCTCACAGTCTATTGTTAGCCTATCTTTATATTTTTGTCTCTCTCCCTAAAGTGGATGTGTCTACTTAATGCCTAACAATGAGTCATGGCATAACCACAAGACTAGTACATAGTACTTGTAATTTCTAATAACTCCAATACAATAAAGCAATCAAATATACAAGTCACAAATATGGAAAATTAAAACATGGCTTCCAGATAATGGATTAATACAAAACTAACTTATTTAAGATCGTTGAAATCGTCATAGAACATGTTGAGACTAGGTTAATAGGATCTCTTGACCAAAAGGACTAAATAAGGAAGAAATCTTAAGTTTTAGGTTAGGGACCACAAACTTCAGTACAAGCCAAAGTCTCATGCCATGCATTATACTGAGTAACGTAATCTAAAACATCACCTATATGGCTCTTCTTTATGAGTTATCCTATGAATGGTGGTTTCAAAAAACTAGTCATAGAAAAACTTGTACCATTAAAGATTAAATAACTTATTTTCAAACCATGAGTAGTAGTATGACTTGTCCTAACCAAGGCCGAAATTCCAGTTGTCTGCTTTTTTTAATGAGTCATGGACTTCTTTACATAACTCATACTCTCACCACTCTACAAAATTTTCAAACTTATAATTTGCTTTTTTTGTTTCTTTAATCTAATTATTTCACCCACATGTACTATGCCTCCAGAGAACACACTTAATAGGGAAGAAAGATCAGCATCATCTCTTACATACCATAATTTAGTAGACGAATTGAGTGGTTCTGAGGCGTAATACTGAGAAAGGAATCTATGCTTCCTCTAACACTTCTTATCAGAAGTTCTAATAACATTCAAGGGAAATAATTTTAAGCAAAATCACAATTATTCACTTCAAAATGATCCATTGGTCCTTTGCAAATGAAAAAATTATGGAATTTAAGAAACTAATCCTCTATTTTTAAAAATATCTGCAAGCAATTGAAAATTTATCAATGAACAAGGAGAAGACCTTTGATTTTCGAATATCTCCAAGCTTACCTCTGATTTTTTAAAATTCCTGTACTTGAGATATTGAGAATTGAGAGTGATGCTTAGAGAATTGAGAGGAGAAAGTTGAGAGTCGCGAGCCTATGAATAGCTGTCAAGGGGAAAAAATAGAGGGAATGAATTATATATATATATATATATATATATATATATATATATATATATATAT
>NW_025870281.1:0-1822 GCF_002878395.1 Capsicum annuum
ATTTACAGGAAAAAGGACTAAAAGTGTACGAAATAGATAATTAGTTCTCGAAACTAGGCTAAAATATGGGCAAAATATATTGATATAGGCGCGTAATTTCGCCTATCATCATCCACAAGACCACCATACTTCAATGAACAACACTACTCTTGTTGAAAGAATAGATTCAAGATTTTTGTTCATTCAAATGACTTCAAAGCCTAGGCTATAATTAACAAAGGACCAAAATCCATTCTAGGAATAAAGGACAAATAGAAGGACAAGGAATCAAGTAGTTTTGAATTGTACAAATTCAAAAACTATGTCTACTGTATTGTACAGTTAGCGGAGTTGAATATGACAAGATATAAAACTGTGAAACCTCAAAAGAGAAGTGGGATAAATTTGAAGTAACCTATGAAGGAACCACCAAAGTCAAAAAAGCGAGAATTAGTGCCTTAGTCAATGAGTATGAGCTCTTCAAAATGGAAGAAAATAAAAGTGTGGTATCATTGTTTGCACGATTAAGCAAGATTGTATGTAAACTGAAGTCCTTAGGATTGATCTATCCTAATAGTTTGCAAGTCCAAAATCTTATAAGAAATCTTCTACAAGTATGGAAAACTAAAGCTGCCATTATAAAAGATGGGGATCTGCATAATATGACCTATGAAGAATTGACAGGTAACCTCATTACCAATGAAAAAAATCATAAAAGCAGGTACAACAAAGAAGAAATGAAGAAACCAGTGGCATTCAATTTTATATCAACTAGAGAAGAAAAATCCCTAGATGAAGACAACAACAAGGGAATGGCTCTCATAAATTGCGGAGTAAGGCAGATCTTGAGACAAAGGTATACCACAAGGCTACAAGAATAATGAATTCCCAAGAAATCATGATCGTTGTTATTATTTTGGTAAACTAACACACATCAAATAGAATTGTCTAGAGTGGAGAAGAAAATTATTCAAGAAAAACAAAAATTTTGGGGTATGGAGTGATGAAGATGAACTAAAGATGATACAAAAATAGGCAACATGTGCTCTATGGAAAAGGGTGAACCAAGTGAGGTAAGACCCTTTAATTGTCATAATTGTAACCTTCTTCAAATAAACCTTGATATAATTATTGATGAGCTTGAAAAAGTTATTGATGAATAAAATAAACTTGCTCAATAAAAGAGAAAAAGATCAATAAAAATGAAAGCTTGAAGAAGAAAGAGAAAATTGGCAAATTGAAATTGAAGCATGTCAAATTAAAACTGACCTACTTTAAGAAGAACTTGATGATGTAAAATACAATTAAACAACATTATAAAATCACCAAGCCACAGTCCCATAAGGTCAAATTCTTTTAATGCTTAATCAAGCTCCTCATCAAGTTTATTTAAGTCTACTAAAACTTCTTTTTCTTTTCAAGGACTAGTCTGCTGGATCTGTGGAAAAAAGGGGCATAAATCAGACAAAGGTCTAAAGGTGTATGGGTCTGGCGATCCAAAGAGAGCACATCTAACCCTCAAGGACCAAAGACTACTTGGATACCTAAACAAATCTTCTTATTTTGCAAGAACATATCTGCAAAATCTATAGAAAAGAAATATGGGTCATTCATAATGGATGTTATAGACATAAGACCGAAAAGAAAGAAAATTTATGTTCTCAAAATAAAATTGAAGGAGGATCAGTCAAATTTGGGGATAATACCAAAGGTGACGTCATTAGAGTCAGTTCAGTAAAGCTATAAAAACCTGTAAGATCCTAGCTCATTTAATCTTTCTATTGTTTGTTGATGATAGGCGAAATTACGCGCCTATATCAATATATTTTGCCCATATTTTAGC
>NW_025870282.1:0-2164 GCF_002878395.1 Capsicum annuum
TTAATTGAATGATATGCAAGAGCTGGATTAGCATACATAGAGGATCTGTAACTACTAAACATAATGTGCATACTGTGACTTAGTATGGGAAAACTATTTTCATCTAAGTAGCATATGCCTTTACTCATCTATGATTATACTTTTAATAAATTATTTTAATATATCATGTCTTATAATGGGATTATCTTTAAGTATGGGGTATTCGTCTTCTCAAAAGTGTTTGAAGGGACCGATTAATCTCCGGTCTTAGACGTTGGTCAGCCTGAAATTGTGGTCTCAGCTAAGGTAAGCGTTTGACCCTGTTGGTAGTCCCGTCAATAAGACAACACTTAGATAAGTCTGTTCTAAAGCCATTAAGACTTAATTAGATCCCATAAGCCTTAGATATATTGACATAATTTATTACAGGTTACATCATAGATAATAATTGCGTTATGCTCTCTTATGTGAAAATCTTTGCTTTCCCACTCAGTCTCTAGACAGTATTTTTCAAAACATGAATTCCAACGTTCATACCAAAAATACTATCAACCTATCTTCTAAAGCAACTCAGATTGCTAATATCGAGAATAATCTTCAAAACTGGAGTATTCCAGAAGAGTCCTTTAGCACGATTTACCAAATCAAAAAATTTAGTTTTTTCAAAAAACATAATATTAAGACCTCTGAGTCTACAGTTGCCATCAATAATTCTTTAGAAATTATACAACTCTTAAATTACCTCGACATAAATCGATTTAAGAATCAGTTTAATTATCTGCATGTCGGACTTGTTAAAGTGGCCATCAAGCCACTTTTTAGACAAGGTCTAGACATCCCTGTTTGTGCTATACTAAGAGATGCTCGTCTATTCAAAGTAACCTTGCCAACGGCCCGGTATACTTTAATTGTTACCCTAATTTCTCAGTAGACATTAATGATCCTAACATCATGGATGTTTTAACTCTTAATGTTAAAACAAAAAACATGAACAGTAAGGATGATACTAGAGAAATCGCGATAATATATAGAGTATACTATCGCCTAATGGGTACAACTCTAGCACCTCAAGCTAAATTCACAAGTCCTAGGGGTGTCACCACCCTCATGGAAGCTAATAAAGACAGAACCAATGTCTTTGTCCCTAAGCCTTTGGTTTGGGAAGAAGTCATCCATAGTAATGAATGGCACTTTGATGCTATCACCCAACCCATTCGTACCTATCCCAAAAAATCTCAAATACAACGGGTTATTCAGCATCCTGATGGCTCGATTGATTTGAAATTCCTCGGCTTTGACACTCCTTGTAACTCTTCATTTCAAAGGTCTGTCTCACACAGAGCTTCCACCTCAAAAACCCAGGAGGGAAGTAACGAAAATGATAATAACAATGACAAGGACAAAGTAAGGGGAGTCGATTTCTCTGGCCCCGTCCTGAAAGTTTATTATCAGAAAAGCACTAGGGTCCATGAGTCCCTAGAACCTAAAAATCCTTATGATCCAGGCAGTCCTACAGCCTCAGATATGGAACCTACCCCTTCCATATCCCGTCAGAAAATTAGGACTGACCCCAGCCTACTCGTCATCAAAATGGATGAAGAGTACACACCAGACCTAAAAGCTCTTGAAGTACGCTGGTACCTTCCAAAGGATGCCGTAAAAAGGAAGTGGTACACCAGTACCTATTCCAAAGAACAACAAAAGGAGTTCGGTCGGTTATGGATAGCCGATATGAAAAGACTTCGATGTGACATAGAATTCTTCCGATGGTTTGAGTTCACCAGCAGAATGGAAAACCAAAATGAATCCCTCAACGTTATCATTAACAAATGGTATACTCAGAGTAACAAGATAATTAAATCCATTACTCCTCCTCTCGAAGGGATAAAAATTCCTCATTCCAATGAAGTCCTCAATGCTTCACCCTTCAAGAAGAAACATGATAGGCCTCTATCATCCCCTATCAATAGAGACCTCGATAGGATAGTTGAACAAAACAACTATACTAATCAGGTCCTTCATACTATCTCCCAGCAAATAGGAGAAACTAAAAACTCAATACTTCCTTTTAGCTCCCCCGCTCCTGAAAAGAGCACTCCGAGTCCTAATCCTATAACCAACCCCATCTTCAAAATTCTTGAATTCCAGAAAGAGAAATTCCCAAATCTCAGTGATGACTTCAAAG
>NW_025870283.1:0-1337 GCF_002878395.1 Capsicum annuum
GTTGGTGGCATATGTTGGGTATTCTCCTGACTGAATGTATCGCTTGATATCCAAGAACCAGGGTTCTCCATCGAGCTCTTCTTCAACCGCATTACAGTAAGCATGCTAATTACGACTCTGTATATGCACTGGATCGATGTAGGCTTTATCAGGATGTTGGAGCATTGAAGACAGAGTGGCTAAAGCATCAGCAATTTTATTATGAATTCTTGGAATATGCCTAAATTTTACTAACACAAACCGTTGATATAGCTCCTACAAGCATTGTCGATACGGGATGAGCTTCAAATCTCGCGTCTCCCAATCGCCTTGAATTTGATGGACGATCAAATCTGAATCCCCCAACACCAATAATTCCTAAACTCCCATATCAACAGCTAACCTCAAACCAAGAATGCAAGTTTCATACTCTGCCATATTGTTAGTACAGTAAAATCGAAGTTGTGCTATTACCGAGAAATGTTGTCCCGATTCAGAGATAAGAACCGCACCTATTCCAACTCCTTTCATATTGACAGCTCCATCGAAGAACAACTTCCAACCTGGATCAGCATCCATAACGACTTCATCGACACACGACACTTCTTCATCAGGAAAATATGTCTTTAATGGCTTATACTCTTCATCGATGGGATTCTCAGCAAGATGATCTGCCAAGGCTTGGGCTTTCATGGCGGTTCGAGTCACACATATAATGTCGAACTTGGTAAGAAATATTTTCCACTTTGCCAATCGACCTATCAGCATAGGCTTCTGAAAGATATACTTCAAAGGATCCATACGAGAGATGAGATAAGTAGTATAGGATGAGAGATAATGCTTTAAATTATGTGCTACCCAAGTTAGGGCACAACACGTCCTTTCAAGAAGAGTATAGCTAGCCTCATATACGGTGAACTTCTTGCTTAGATAATAAATAGCCTGCTCCTTTTTGCCTGTGACATCATGTTGACCCAGGACACAACTGAAAGAATTGTCCATGACTGATAAATATAAGATCAAAGGCCTACCAGGCTCTGGTTGTACCAGCCCCGGTGGATTTGACAAATATCTTTTGATTTTGTCAAATGCTTCCTGACATTCTTCAGTCCATTTTACCGCAACACTCTTTTTCAGCAATGTTAATATGGGCTCACAAGTGTTGTCAGTTGAGCAATAAACCTAATAATGTAGTTCAGTCTACCAAGAAAACTCATCACCTCCATCCTATTCTTGGGTAGGGGCAAATACTGAATGGCTTTGATTTTCGAGGGATCAAATTCAATCCCCCGACGGCTAACTGCAAACCCCAACAGCTTTCCAGACGGAACTCCAAATACATATTTTGTCGGGTTGAG
>NW_025870284.1:0-2650 GCF_002878395.1 Capsicum annuum
GCAGCAGTCACCAGTCTGGTCCCCTACCCCACAAAGTAGCTTGATGGACGAACCACTCCCAAGGCGAATAGTGCCCTAGGGGCCGACCCAGCACCGACCGGCTGAGACTCCCGCGCAGTAGGAGCGGACTGAGTCGGTATTCGTCTACGAGAGGCGCACTCGTATTTTGAGGCTTCCCCCTTGTAAATATTCTCAGGTAATAAAGCAGAACCTTACCTTTTTCTGTTGCTGAACATAAACCTACTTTAGATCCACTAGAGCATGTAGATCTACTAGACTACAAAGAAAGAAGTTGGTAGCAACAGAACTCTTTCTAAACCACTAGAGACAGTCACCTACAATAATCAATCTACCTACGCAACATTGTAGAGAGACGTTCAACTCCACATGTCCACTGAACAGTTCCGAAGTAGCAAGACGAGTGAATAAAGGCGCTGTAAGCAGTAGTGAATACTTTTTCCACGGCTCCGACGGAAACGTTCCCTTTGTCACTATAGACTGAACTCGCTGTGAACCTTTTCGATTATTAGTAGCGGCTCGTGAAGTAGCCCTTTTTCTTTACAAAAAAAGGATACATGCCCCTTTCCAACCAGTCAAGTGGCTTTCCGCTCCTCTCTCTTTGTTTTGATGAAAGCCTCAACGCTCGCGTTCTACGGGGAACCTTTTTTACTATTTACCTTTGCGGGCGAAAACTCCTAAACTAGTAAATAAAGGGTGCTTGTGTTGTGGTTTTGAGTTCCTTGGCTTGTGTTCTAATAGTAACCACAGGAAGAAATCGGGGAGCATGGTCCCTAGTCTCATTTTTGCCGAGCCTGATTCTCTATGGTATGGACGTCTTTGATTGGATGGAGACAGATATATAGAAAGTGTGCAGTGAGGGTGCTTGTAAATCACTAGGTAGCCTAGCTCGACCCAAGCAATGCCCAAAAGTCCCATGCCTTTCTTGGTCGGACCAACCCAACCGGCGATTTTCGACAAGTCTTTCTTCATTGGAAGAGCAAGAAGCGGAACTAGAAGAAAACTTTCTTTCTCTTTATGGATAACCAATTCATTTTCAAATATAGTTGGGAGACTTTACCCAAGAAATGGGTCAAAAAAATGGAAAGATCGGAACATGGGAATAGATCTGATACCAAGACGGACTACCTATTTCAATTGTTGTGCTTTCTGAAATTGCATACCTATACAAGGGTTCAAGTTTCGATCGATATTTGCGAAGTTGATTATCCCTCTCGAAAACAAAGATTTGAAGTGGTCTATAATTTACTGAGTATTCGGTATAACTCACGCATTCGTGTACAAACCAGTGCAGATGAAGTAACACGAATATCTCCGGTAGTCAGTCTATTTCCATCAGCCGGTCGGTGGGAGTGAGAAGTTTGGGATATTTTTGGTGTTTCTTCCATCAATCATCCGGATCTATGCCGTATATCAACAGATTATGGTTTTGAGGGTCATCCATTACGAAAAGACCTTCCTCTGAGTGGATATGTAGAAGTACGCTATGATGATCCAGAGAAACGTGTGGTCTCTGAACCCATTGAGATGACCCAAGAATTTTGCTATTTCGATTTTGCTAGTCCTTGGGAACAGCGTAGCGATGGATAATTCAGAATCAGAATAGGTCCAGTCCAGGGGACAAATCAATAGGAAATGCTATTTGCTTCGTAAGAATAAGAATGAACTTCTATGAAAGAGTTTCACGGGAATTGTCTTGATCGTCGGATATCATTGAGAAAGAAATAGGAATAAGTGTTATCGAACAATTTCCTGCAATTCTTCCCAGTATGGAATGAGTAAAGAATCAATCTACAAGTCTCGATCTATACGAAAGGCATTGGTTTTTTTTCTTTCTTTCGGTTTTATTGATAACAGAAAAGACTTACTCTAAAGGGGCGCTAGCGCTTGACTAATAAGATATCAAAGGGGCCTGAAAAAACATAATAGGCTGCTACTCTAGGCTCACTTTGCTTCTTCAAGCTCCGCCCCTTCTTTCAAAAATCAACAAAAAGCGCTAACGAGCAAGAAAAGGGATGCGCTAAGAAGCAAGGGCTTTTGCGAAGCTGCTACGCCCTTGCTTCTTGCCTTATCTTACTTAGTAAAGCAACCTTTCGCGCTAGGCGCTCACCTTTTTTGTCTGGGTGGAAGCTGGCGGGCAGGGCTTGCTTAACCGGATACACGAAATTGGGATCTCTGTTGCATGCAAATCTTTCTATCGGGAAAGCCTCGCTGATTCATAGTGCTTCTTATTTAGAACCCTTTTTTTTGCTTAGTTGTAAGTAAGCGTTGGTAGGAGCGGCGGGATGATGATGAGTATATAAATCAATAAAGACCAAAAAAGAATAAATGGCAAGATAAATTAGATAGCTATGGAAAAAATAACGATGTAGAGGGCGACCGAAAAGGAGGCTCGACCTACATGGAGAGTGGTGGGCAGGGATTCTCTACAATGACACTGTTGTAGACCAATTAAAAGGGATGTAGCGCAGTTTGGTAGCGCCTTTGTTTTGGGTAAAAAATGTCACGGGTTCAAATCCTGTCATCCCTACCTATTCTTCTCCTCTGGGCAGTAACGAGGGATCCATTGAGATCGATTCAAATTGGACATACAGATTTTCTTTTTATGAGACTATATGCATGCAAGATGTAT
>NW_025870285.1:0-3935 GCF_002878395.1 Capsicum annuum
ATGTTTTGTCCTCTCATGATACATTTGATCTTTAGTCAAGTGGATGGCACTTTGACTATCACAGAAAATAATAATCCACCTTGGTGTGGACTGAGTTCGGCAAACATACCCTTCAACCATAAGGCTTCTTTGATTGCCTCGGTCACTGCCATATATTCTGCTTCAGTAGTAGATAAAGCTACTACGTGTTGTAATGTAACTTTCCAACTGATACCAAAACCACCATTACAAAATACATAGCTAGTCAGTGATCTTCTTTTGTCAAGATCACCTACATAATCTGAGTCTACAAAACCAACCAAAGTGTTACTATTTCTTTCGAATTCCAAACATGCGTTTAAAGTACCACGAAAGTATCTTAGAATCTATTTCACTGCCTGCCAATGTGCTTTCCCAGGATAAGTCATATATCGACTTACCACACTTACTTCTTGTGAAATATCTGGATGTGTAAACACCATTACGTACATAATACTACCAACTACACTAGAATACAATACATGTGCCATATACCTTTCTTCTTTCTTTGACTGCGGTGATTGAACAGCTGATAACTTAAAATGAGCAGCAAGAGGAGTACTTACTGGTTTAGCTTCTTTCATGCCAAACCTCTCCAAGACCTTCTCCAAGTACTTCTTCTGGGTCAAGAATAGCCGGTTGGCTTCTCAATCTCTTCTGATCTCTATGCCAAGTATTTTTTTAGCTGCTCCCAAATCTTTTATTTCAAATTCACTTTTCAACTGACTTTTAATATTGTGAATTTCTGTTAAATCCTTAGAAGCAATGAGCATGTCATCAACATATAATAGTAAGTAAATAAATGAACCATCATTTAACTTTTGAAAGTAAACACAACTATCATACATGCTCTTTAAATAACCATAACCCAACATAAATGAATCAAACCTCTTGTACCATTGTCTTGGAGACAGTTTTAATCCGTACAAGGATTTCTTTAACAAGAAAACATGATCTTCATTTCCTTTAATTTTAAATCCTTCAGGTTGATGCATGTATATTTGTTCCTCAAGTTCTCCATGTAAGAAAACTGTCTTAACATTAAGATGTTCTAATTTCAAATCATGCATGGTAACTAAGGCAAGTAACACACAAATAGAGCTATGTTTAACAATAGGTAAGAAAATATCATTAAAATCAACTCCTTGTACCTGGATATAGCCCTTTGCAACTAATCGTGCCTTATACCTTGCATCTTCAACCCTTGGAATTCTATTTTTTTTCTTGAAAACCCATTTGCAACCAATGATTCTGCTTCTTGACGGTGGCTTCAGAAGAGACCAAGTACCATTTTTATGAATAGATTCAATTTCTTCATTCATTGCAATCAGCCACTTGTCTAAATCAGCACCAGAAATTGCTTTTGAATAATTTGATGGTTCTCCAATTTCTTCAGTTTCTTGTGTAACTGAAAAAGCAAATGCAACATAATCTCCATACCTTTTTGGTTTGTAAATTTGTCTTCTTGGTCTATGTGTTGCTATGGAATACTCATTTGGTTAAACTTTAGGAGTCACAACTTCTAGCTTAACTTTTAGAGTTTCAATTGTATTTTGTTCCACTGTTGATGAGCTTGGCTCAGAAGGGATGCCAAGCTCAACTTCCACATGTTCATACATATCATGTTCTTTGTTTTTGGTACAAGAGCTAAAAGACTCTTTTCTGGAATATAACATGGAGGATTCATCAAAGGTTACATCTTTACAAATTACAAATTTTAGTGACTTGGTATCAGGGCATCAAAGTCTGTATCTTTTTACCCCAGATGCATATCCAAGGAAAATACACTTTGTAACCCTTGGCTCTAATTTTCCATCATTTACATGCATGTATGCAGGACAACCAAAACGTTTAAATCAGAATAATTAGTAGATGTACCTGACCATATTTCCAATGAAGTCTTGAAATTCAAGGGTGCAGAAGGAGCATAATTAACAATATACAAAGCTGTAGAGATAGCCTCTGCCCAATAAGCATTTGTCAACCCAATATTTGAAATCATGCAACGGGCTCTTTCCAAAAGAGTCCTGTTCATTCTTTTGGCTTCACCATTTTGTTGAGGTATCATCCTTATAGTTCGATGTTGATACATTCCTTCATTTTTGCAAAATTCATTGAACTCTTCATTACAAAATTCCAAGCCATTATCTGTTCTAAGCCGCTTGACCTATTTTCCTATTTACTTTTCAACCAAAACTTTCCATTGTTTGAAAGTTAAGAAAACATCAATTTTGTTTTTCAAGAAATAAATCCAAACCTTCCTTGAATAATCATCAATGAAAGTTAACATATACCTGGCACCACCTTTTGATGGAGTACGTAGAGGACCCCAAAGATCTGAGTTAATGTAGTCCAAAGTACCTTTTGTTTAATGAACCACTGGAGATTTGAAGCTGACTTTTTTCTGCTTTCCAAACACACAGTTTTCTCAGAACTCCATTTTTCTGATACTTTGTCCTCACAAGAGACCTCTTTTTTTGAGGATGGAAAGACCTTTTTCACTCATATACCCCAATCGCATATGCTATAATATAGTGATGTCAGGATCGAATTTATTTGAAGTGGAAACTGCAGCAACACCTGTAATAATGGATCCCAACAAAGTGTACAACATACTTGATTTGTGTGTGTAACGCCCCAGAAAATGGGTCCAGAAGCATCACACGGTGCTTGATGCTACGACTAGCCCCAAGATAACCCTTTGAGCCATTTTCATTCAGTTCAACACAAATCAACAGGGTTTCCATAAATAACCCTCAAATATCAACAGAGTAATCATCATCAAAGAATAAAAGAATTTCAGAAAGATAACAAAATATGACTTATTAGTCAACTCCGAACATCTATACTAGTTTGACAAGCCTCTAAGAAAATCAATAAAACCAGCGAGCCATTGAGACATGCCCCAACTGACTCATACTCAGTTATCAAATGTAAACAATTCGTGAAACCAACATCAGACATCACGTCCTTGGAACATGAGGACTCACCACAACAGAGGATGTAGAACAACGTGCCCAAAGAATCACTGTCGAACCTGGAACTGAGAACCTGAACCTACATTCCAAGAAAATGCAGCCCACATCTAAAGATGTAGGTCAGTACCATGGAAAAGAACCGAGTATATAGGGGTGTATGCATTTGTATAAACATCATCATCATAAATATTTTTAAGAAATATGCAGGATGTATGAAAGACTCACATAGCCCGAAAAAAATCATCATAATCATGAGAGGATGAAATAAGTACAATAACACATGCGAGTCATCATATAATTTGTCAATCACTTTCAGTTTATCAAGAATATCAATTCTCATAATGTAAATATCATTTAAATCTTTTGAAAGAATAACTTTCACAATTCCACTTTCAAATCACTTCACCATTCACCATAGAAACAAGGAAACACACACACACTGGGAGATCCTATAACCGACATAAACCATGTGAGCTACATGGAGTCCAACGTACAACCCACATTGGGGAGAACCATCTTATCCTTTCCATCGGAGTAGGACTATCAATATCAAATCCACAAAAACTAGTGATCACTATATAAATCAGCCTCAGGCTTACTCCTATGGGGGCACGTAGTTCTAGGAAAGTAAGGTCGCTTTATACCACAACAAAACAATTTCAGTAATATATAAATATACATCGAGAGCCATCATGCTTCCCATCTATCAAAATCAACTACATTGTGGATTTCTTTTACACTTGGGTTCAAAACAACTCCATTAAGACCAAAAGCTCAAATCATTCAAAATATCTCAAATATTGAACATCAACGTGCTTATAACATACACTTTCTCAAAAAAAAAATACAATTTCCAATGGGGATTCACGACCCAAATATCAAAATCATGATAAATATCGTTCAAGATTCATGCTTTATATCACCACACATGTAAATTCA
>NW_025870286.1:0-2167 GCF_002878395.1 Capsicum annuum
ACTTTGCAGGATGTTGGAGAAGGAAATGAAATTTCTCTTTGATGATGAATGCCTGAAGGAATTTGAGTGCCTTAAAAAGAACCTGATTGAAGCCCTCATTGTTATTGCGCCTGACTAGAAAAAACCATTTGAAATAATGTGTGATGCAAGTGAGGTTTCACTGGGAGCTGTATTGGGACAAAAGAAGGATAAATCGTTTTACCCGATATATTATGCCAGCAAAGTATTGAATGGAGCACAAAAGAATTACACTGTAACTAAACAGGAACGGCTAGTTATGGTGTATGCTTTTGAGAAATTCAGATCGAATCTGCTCGGGACTAAAGTGGTAGTCCATACTGACGAAGCGGTATTACAGTACTTAATAGCCAAGAAGGATGCTAAACCGAGGCTTATTAGATGGGTTTTTCTACTGCAAGAGTTTGACTTTGAAGTCAAAGTAGGAAAGGTTATGAAAATCAGGCTGCAGATCATTTATCTAGAATGGAAGGTAAATACGAAGTCAATGATGAAACCAAGAAAAATGATGCATTTCCTGATGAGGAGATCCTGGCAACTACTGTGGAATCACTACCCTGGTACGTGGACTATGCAAACTACATTGTGAGTGAGATCATCCCAGACAATCTTTCATTCCTCCAAAGGAAAAAGTTCTTGCATAATGTAACACACTACTTCTGGGATGAGCCTTATCTTTATCGGCGGTGTGCAGACAGCATCATACGACGATGTGTACCCAAAGTAGATGTACTGTACATACTGGAAGCATGCCATGCTTCCCCAGTTGGGGGTCACCATACAGGTGACCGAACAGCCAGAAAGGTGATGCAGCGTGGCTATTATTGGTCAACATTATTTAAAGATGCCCACGAGTTTGTATATAAATATGATTAATGTCAGAGGTAGGGATCAATATCGAAAAGGCATGAAATTCCATTTACTAAGATTCTTGAAGTGGAATTATTTGATGTCTAAGTCATTGACTTCATGGGGCCGTTTATAAGTTCTTATGGAATAAAGTATATTCCGGTTGCTATTGACTATGTGTCTAAATGGGTCAAAGCTATTTCTTTGGCTGACAATTAGCAAAAGAGAGTTGTTGCTTTTCTCAAAAACAATATCTTCTCTCGCTTTGGAGTACCGTGCACTATCATAAGCGATAGAGGATCTCAGTTTTACAACAAATTATTTCGAGCAGGACTGGCAAAATATGGAGTGAAATAACACAAAGTGGCTAATCCATCCCACCCGTAAACATGTGGGCAAGCGGAGGTGTCAAATCGTGAAGTTAAGGCTATCCTAGCTAAGATAGTCAATGCAACCCGAAAAGACTGGTCCTGAAAACTTAATGATGCCTTGTGTGTATACCGAACTACTTTTAAGACACCCATTGGAATGTCACCATTTTAGCTAGTCTATGGAAAAGCATGTCATTTGCCAATAAAGCTAGAACACAAGGCGTTATAGGTGCTCAAGAGGTTGAATTTGAATTGGAAGGAATCAGCAGAGATGTGACAAGTGAAACTGAATGAAATAGATGAATTTCGTCTCAGGGCATATGAATGAGCAGATTTGTATAAAGAAAAGATGAAAAAGTACCATGACTAGAAAATAGAGAAAGGAGAGTTCAATAAAAGGGACTTGGTGCTTCTATTTAATTCTAGGCTCAAATTGTTCCCAGGAAAGCTAAAATCTAAGTGGTCAGGTCCTTTTAAGGTAAATCAAGTATACTCATCCTGAATGGTGGAACTTCAAAACGAAAATGGTAGTACATTCAAGGTAAGTGGGAAATGGGTCAAGCTTTATATTGGCTCAAAAGAATCAGTGAAAAGCATCACCATCAAATTTCTCGATGAAGTATGAGGTAATTGAGACATGTGAGTTGTGCCGCTATATTTAATCAAGCGCTACATGGGAGGCAAACCATGATCCCTGATAACAAACCAGTTTAGGTATACTCTAACTCTTAATCTAGTCTTTTGCATTAGTTCTAAGTTAAGGGTGACTGGTATTCTGTTGTTATAAAATAGTTTTTTAAAAAAAAATAGAACGGGGGCACAAAAAGCAGTGACATGTTTTGCTCACCACTTAACCATCCTTTCAATGCCTTGCTTGATAAAATGTGCAGATTACATTTACTTATGACCATTTTTGCTCTTGTTATGGC
>NW_025870287.1:0-3300 GCF_002878395.1 Capsicum annuum
CGAATGCTTCTGCTATCCACAATTGGGTAGAAAATCTATTACCTATTCGATTTTTGTGGCATAATTAAACAAAACTTATTTGCGTCTTCTTCAACATGTACAATAATAAAGTTTTCATATCAATTACTATATAATAAGTTCGATTTTTGAGGCATCATTAAGCAACACTTATCTGCTTCTTCTTCAACATGTAAAATAATAAAGTTTTCGTATCTATTACTATATAGTAAGTTCAACCGACAAAATAAGAGAAAGAATCTACCTTCAAACTGCAGCAATATACTTGATTTATAATGGAAGACTTCTTATTTTAAAATCAATCTGTAGATTCCTCCCTCAGTTAGTAACATACTACTCAAGAACCTTCAAAATTTAAGAGCATAACTTGATAAATTTACATCAGACTTAAATTTGACGCAGAAAGAGCAGCATATAACCATGTAAACTTGATAATCGACAAAGTAATATACATAACATAGTACAAACTAAATATATTTGGGAGAGGAAACCAGTAGTTTCTTGCTTACTTCCCTTTCTAGTATCACATATTTGATGAATTTATGAAAATCTAGTCCATTAATGTGTTTTATTATCTTCATAATCTAATGAGATAGTCAAAAGATGAAAAGAGTTGACAGAGAAAAAAACGTGTCTTAGAGGGAAAATGATTAAATTAGGCTGACAAAAGTCATTGCACCATGACAGAACCTCCCCATTACCAGTCGGGCTGGCATTTCCCGAGTGATAATACAGAGTAACAGGCACTGCATTGCCCTGTTGCTTCTGAAAATCAACCAATTTCAATCTTAGTTCCAAACTCCAAAAGCAACACCAAAAATCAATTGCCAAAACACAAAATTCAAAGCTTTGAACCGTCATGAGTCGAAGAATGTTTCCACATATTTCACTGAATAATTGCAGTTCCACTTGTGAGAAATCAAACACACAGAGTATGACTTTGAAATCCAATGACACATCCAACCATTCACAATGTAGAAATGATTCTCTGAGAAAAATAATAATTTAACAGACAAAAAATAACCAACAACATTGATGAATCATAACATCAAAGTCAATATTATAAAGTACAACAACGCATGCCTATAGACAACAATTTCTAACTTAGAAAGTATATAATCCACACAAAGAGAAAAATTCAAACATAAGTACCTGAATAATAGAATAACTGCGACGATTAAGGCGATCTTTGCCAAATTTAAACGTCTGGTTAATGCAAAGATAAGTGTTTTCCATCGCATTTTTTGAATTGTGATATTGCTAAGATAAGTGTTTTCCATCGCATTTTTTGAATTGTGATATTGCTGATGAACTCTTGCTGATGAACTCTGACAACCTTTTTTAAGAAGACGTCAGTATTTGGAGAATGTTGAAAGAGATTTGAATAATTGAAGTATTTTACCTTATATAAGGAGTTATATAGAAGTAGGACAGGTTTTGAATGATGAGATATAATAGGGGAAGTTATGGATAAGATGGAAGAGTAGTTATGTACTAACACGTATGTTAAACTGCTGACTATATATTGTGATATTTTTTTTTTATAAAAAAGAAAGTTAAAAATGTTTCTTTTTTTTTTTTCAAAAAAAAAGTAACCCAATATTGAGGGAAATGTGCATCTGCTGAGATGCTGTCATGTTATCCAATATTTGAATTTGAACTTTAAATAAATACGGGATATGCTACTTATGAGAAAGCTGCTATGGCAGTTTTTAAAATTAAAAATATTTTAAAAAGTATAAGTAATATGTATAACTAACTTAACTAATTCCTTGTATAGTGTAAAGGGTGGCAATTATAACCAACTAATATACCAAATTCGAAACAAAAAATTAAAATTTGTAAATTAACTGATAATTTGAATTTGATATTTTAAAAACAACAAATGAATATAAAATTAAGTAACTGAAAGTTTGAATTCAAAATTTTTAAACCAACTGATTTAACAACTATTTCCTAACTAATTAACTAAACTGACATGTGTCAATATGTAATGCTTCCACGTGGCTTAATGGAAAGGCTTTGTCCTCTCCTTTTAATAATATATAGATAATGTAGTTATGATCATTAAAGAAAAATAGTGCAGTTACATAATCCAAATTCAAAATCAATTAAGTTAATTAAAAAATAAGTATAGGAAGTTCGTATTTTTAAAGTTTAGTATATTAATATGTAAAAGGGGTAACAATTATAACCAACTAACATACAAACTTTCGAACAAAGAAGATAAAATTGTGAATTAACTGAAAATGTGAATTTGAAATTTGAAAAACCACTTCAAATTGTAAAGTAACGGAAATGTTGCAAACAACTAATGCAACAGCTATTTCCTAACTAATTAACTATAGATTACAGGTGTCAATATTTAATGCTTCCACTTGACTAAATGGAGAGGCTTTGTCCTCTCTTTTTAATTATATACTAGTATAGTATCCGCGCGATGCGCGAAAAATATTAGATCAAAAATACATAACAGTACTAATGTGTAATAAAATTAGCCTCATTAAAATGATTTCTAATCTAAAATAAGCAAAAATAATGGCACACCAAACTGACAAATAGCTTGCAACTTGATACAGATAAATAGAATCACAAAACTTGGATAATTTATACTTGATAGAGCTCCTCTTTCATCTTGATTTGAGGACCGTATGTTAAGTTAGACTCATAAATATATGTCCAAGCCATATAATGAATAAGTTATTTGTGTTATTCCAATGGGATGCATGTGGATCTTTTTTCCTTTATAAAGTAAAGGTTCACTGAAGAGATATCTTTATAGAAATCAAGCAATTATTGTGTGACAATCGTCCATTGACTCTTATTCTCTTCTATTTCACTTTGAAATTTTGTTGTCTTCCTTGGTTGAGAAGTATTAATCATGAAAGTGAAGCTTGTAACTCATGTTCAATATCCTTATTGAATAGGTCAACTCCATCCATATTGTACCAAGTAGTAGCACAATCAAGTCCTAAAGTAACCCAACCAAATATAAATAAATTAACCAATTGAATAGAAATTTTCAACTATGAATAGCAAGAAATAATATGTTTAAGTTTTTGCCATGTGTGTGCGTTGATGTGATAGACATACTTGCCACAACAAATGTACACAAAAGAATATGTAATGTGGAACAAGACTGTTATTTGACTCAAAGAGAACTGATGAAGATATTAGCGAATCAATAACAATTCAATAAACTCTGTTAACCAATACAAATAACAAAAACGAAACAGGAGAGCCACCCAACTTAGTAAACTTTAAAACCAATTATGTGAAAGT
>NW_025870288.1:0-1614 GCF_002878395.1 Capsicum annuum
TGGTGGTAACCTGACCTCAAATCAATCTTAGAAAAGCACTTGGCGCAAATCATCAGTTCTTGGGAGAGGATATTTATTCTTAATAGTCACCTTATTCAATTGCTGATAATCAATACACATCCTCAGTGAGCCATCCTTTTTGTGCACAAATAACACTGGTGCTCCCCAGGGGGATATACTAGGCCTTATGAATCCCTTCTCTAGTAAATCTTTCAATTGTTCTTTCAATTCTCGTAATTCTACTGGGGCCATTCTATACGGAGGAATGGAGATTGGTTGGGTGCCTGGTATTACATCAATACAAAACTCTACTTCTCGTTCAAGACGCAAACCTAGAAGATCTTCAAGAAATACATCAGAAAATTCATTTACCACCGAAACAACGTGAAGAGTTGGTAGCTTCACTTTTGTATCCCTTACTCTAACTAAATGATATATGTATCCCTTGGAAATCATTCTTCTTGCCTTAAAATAAGAAATAAATCTACCTCTTGGCGTGTCAATTTCACCTTTCCATTCAAGGACTGATTCATTTGGAAAATGGAAATATACCTTTTTCGTCCAGCAATCAATTGTAGCATAACAAGATGCCAACTAGTCCATATCCATTATAACATCAAAATCTACAATTTCTAACTCCACAAGATCAGCCATCGTATCACGACCACAAACAGTTACTATGCAGTTTCGGTAAACCCTTCTAGCTATAATAGATTCCCCAACCGGTGTGGACACCTCAAAAGGCTTAACTAACAGTTCGGGTATTCTTTAAAACTTTCTAGCAAACAATGGAGTAACATAAGATAATGTAGAATCGAGATCAATTAAGGTATATACATCAAATGAAAAGATAGACAATGTACCCGTAACCACATCTGGGAAAGCCTCTAAATTCTGTCGATCCGCTAGAGCATACGTACAATTTTGAGCCCTGCTAGAACTCGTGGCTCCTCTATCACCTCTAACACGACCCATTGGTTGTGCGCCCCTTCCTGAATAAGGCATCGATGGTGACGATGCAACAAATAACCTCGTAGGTTGTGCCATACCCCCTATGCCCTTTCTTGGTCATTCTCTCATCATATGCCCCGACATACCACACCGAAAACAAACATTAGTCCCCAGCCGACATGTGTCCAAATGATACCTTCTACATTTATTGCATGGCTCTCGAGGAGGTCTTGATTGGCTTATATTCCCTTGCCCTTGGTACCCCACTATCCGCAAACTCTGACTCTCACTTCTGTGGACAAATTGATTTCCTCTGGACCTTTGGAACTATGGTGGGGCACTAGCTGCAGAATAAGAAGATAATGGCCTAGGTGGTCTAGTAGAAAACTGTGGCCTGAACCCTCCTTGGGATGCCATGAACTGCCCTGTAGATCACGCCCTCTTGGAATATCCTCTTTCTAATTCATGTGTTCTGCTCTTCTGCCTCTAATCTTCCATTTTCTGTGCAAAAGCTTGGATCCTCGCTATGTCCATATATTTGTTCAAAGCGGTAATAGTATAATCTCTAACCAGATATGGATCCAGCCTATCCACATATTAATGAACTCTATCATCCATAGTAGCTACAACATTAGGAGCATATCTCGACAAGGAATTAAATCC
>NW_025870289.1:0-1559 GCF_002878395.1 Capsicum annuum
GGACTGTTTTGATAAGCTAAAGTAGATCGACCATAAATCCTTGCTCCGCTATCAAATTTAGGTGAAATTAGTATCGTTGGAAGGATAATTTAAAGGTCTTTCATTTCATATAAAGTAGGCCACCCAGTTCGTCCTGTACAAGGAGTTATGGTCTTTTGAAGTTGACCCTAAAAATCTATTTTGATAGGCTGAAGTAAAACGAGTATAACTCCTTACTCAGACGTTGGATTTGGATAAAAACAATTGCATTAGAAAGAAGACTCAAATATATTTCTTTTCATAGGTCGCATCTCTCCCAGTTAATTATATTAAGGGAGTTATGATCGTTCGAAGTTGACCCAAAAATTCGGCTGGCATCAGTAGTTTGTGTGCAGGAAATTTTCCTGCACATTTACTATTCCCAAATATCCCGACCTCCGTTTTATAGTTTCAAACGTTCTCGATTATATCCAAAACCTATCCGTTTTTGGAAATCTTTATATCATTGAAAAGCTTATTCAATAACGTTCGCATAGAACCATCGACAAAAAATAAGACCAATACACGTACTTGAATACGCCAATACACGTACTTGAATACGGGGTGTTACATCCTTCCCCCCTTTAGGACATTCGTCCTCGAATGTTAGCGTAGTTATTCAACCGAAACAAGTGTAAGTCCATCATTAATATTCAAATCATCACATAAATACTATGCATATAAAAAAAACTTACTTGTTAATGTTCTAACTCCGTTTCTTGAACTTCCTCTTCATCTTTGAACAAATGAGGGTACTTATATTTCATTGCTTCCTCATCTTCCCATGTAATCTCTTCCCTTTGATGATTTCTTCAACGTACTTTCACAGATGCTATCTCTTTATTTCTCATCTTCTTAACTTGGCGATCTAGAATAGCAATAGGCACTTCCTCATAGGTAAGATCTTCCGCAACTCTCACATCCTCAGTAGAAGTGATATGTGATGGATCTCCGATGCACTTTCGAAGCATTGACACATGAAATACCGGATGTACTGATGAGAGCTCTTGGGGTAGCTCTAATTCATATGCAACTTGTCCAAACCTTCGAGTGATCTTATACGGGCCTATATAATGTGGACTCAACTTCCCTTTCTTGCCAAATCTCATTACTTCTTTCATTGGTGATACCTTCAAAAATATACAATCACCTATAGAAAACTATAGCCCTCTCCTTCTACTATCTGCATATGACTTGTGTCAACTTTGGGCTATTTTCAGTCGTTGCTGAATTACTTTAACCTTCTCTATGGCTTAATAAACAAGATCCGGTCCGAACAAAAGAGTTTCACCAACTTCGAACCATCCTATTGGTGATCTACTCTTCCTTCCATATAAAGCTTCATATGGTGCCATTTTGATACTTGAATGATAGCTATTATTGTAGGCATACTCAATAAGAGGTAAATGATCATCCCAGTTGCCCTTAAAATCTATTACACAAGCTCGTTGCATATCTTCAAGTATTTGGATGGTACATTCTGCTTGTCCATCTGTTTGAGGGTGAAAAGCTGTACTCAACTTCACTTGTGTTCCCAAACA
>NW_025870290.1:0-2070 GCF_002878395.1 Capsicum annuum
CCATCGAGCTCTTCTTCAACCGCATTACAGTAAGCATGCTGATCACGACTTTGTATATACACTGGATCGATATAGGCTTTGTCAGGATATTGGAGCATTGAAGACAGAGTGGCTAAAGCATCAGCAATTTCATTATGAATCCTTGGAATATGCCTAAATTTTACTAACACAAACCGTTGACATAGCTCCTGCAAGCATTGTCGATACGGGATGAGCTTCAAATCTCACGTCTACCAATTGCCTTGAATTTGATGGACGAGCAAATCCGAATCTCCCAACACCAATATTTTTTGGACTCCCATATCAACAGCTAACCTCAAACCAAGAATGCAGGCTTCATACTCTACCATATTGTTAGTACAGTAGAATCGAAGTTGTGCTGTTACCGGGAAATATTGTCCCAATTCAGAGATAAGAACTGCACCTATTCCGACTCTTTTTATATTGACAGATCCATCGAAAAATAACCTCCAACCAGGATCAGCATCTATAACGACTTCATTGACACACGACACTTCTTCGTCAAGAAAATATGTCTTTAATGGCTCGTACTCTTCATCTATAGGATTCTCAGCAAG
This sequence comes from Capsicum annuum, assembly GCF_002878395.1. Classification (NCBI taxonomy): domain Eukaryota; kingdom Viridiplantae; phylum Streptophyta; class Magnoliopsida; order Solanales; family Solanaceae; genus Capsicum; species Capsicum annuum. The sequence goes on from NW_025870290.1 coordinate 579, forward strand.
ATGATCTACCAAGGCTTGCGCTTTCATGGCGGTTCGAGTCACATATACAATGTCAAACTTAATACGCAATATTTGTGACTTTGCCAATCGACCCGTCGGCATAGGCTTCTGAAAGATATACTTTAAAGGATCCATGCGGGAGATGAGATAAGTAGTATAGGATGAGAGATAATGCTTCAACTTCTGTGCTACCCAAGTTAGGGCACAATATGTCCTTTCAAGAAGAGTATACCTGGCCTCATATGCGGTGAACTTCTTGCTAAGATAATAAATAGCCTACTCCTTTTTGCCTGTGACATCATGTTGACCCAGGACACAACCGAAAGAATTGTCCATGACTGATAAATATAAGATCAAAGGCCTACCAGGCTCCGGGGGTACCAGCACGGGCGAATTTGATAAATATCTTTTGATTCGATCGAACACTTCCTGACATTCTTCAATCTATTTTACCGCAGCACTCTTTTTTAGCAACTTGAATATGGGCTCACAAGTGGTTGTGAGTTGAGCAATAAACCTGCTAATGCAGTTCAGTCTACCAAGCAAACTCATCACTCATTTCTATTCTTGGGCGGGGGCAAATCCTGAATGGCTTTGATTTTTGAGGGATCCAATTCACTTCCCCGACGGCTGACTACAAACCCCAACAGCTTTCCAGACAGAACTCCAAATACATATTTTGCCGGGTTAAGTTTGAGATTATACCTGCGCAGCCTCTCAAAGAACTTTCTTAAATATTTAACATGGTCGGCCTGACTTTTTGACTTAATAATCACATCATCCACGTAGACCTCAATCTCCTTATGCATCATATCATGAAACATAGTGGTCATGGCTCTCATGTATGTTGTTCCAACATTCTTCAAACCGAACGACATCACTCGATAACAATAGGTTCCCCATGGTGTGATAAAAGATGTCATCTCCGCGTCTTCATCATCTATAATGATCTGGTGATATCCGACATAGCAATTCACAAAAAAGGCAACCTCGTGTTTAGCACAATTGTCTAACAAAATGTGGATGTTAGGCAGTGGAAAATCATCTTTCAGACTTGCTCTATTCAAATCACGGTAATCAACACACACTCAAATTTGGCCATCTTTCTTTGGTACGGGAACAACATTAGATAACCACATGGGATAGCGAGCTACTCAAATTACTTTGGCTTCAAGTTGTTTCATGATTTTCTCTTTAATTTTAATACTTACATCCGTTTTAAACTTCCTCAACTTCTGTTTGACAGGAGGGAACGCGGCATCAGTTAGCAATTTGTGAGCCACTAATTCAGTGCTTAAACCAGGCATATCATCATAAGACCATGCAAAAACATCCTTATAATCAATTAATGCTTGAATCATTCCATCTTTTAGCTGTGGCACAAAATGTCCACTGATTTTAGTTTCCCTAACATTTTCTTGATCCCCTAGATTTATTGGCTCAGTCTCATTCAAATTAGGATTCGGTTTGTCTTCAAACTGTTCCAACTCTT
>NW_025870291.1:0-5135 GCF_002878395.1 Capsicum annuum
CATCACATTGTTCAAATACCTATAATCAATACACATATGCATTGAACCATCCTTTTTTTTTTACAAAAAAGACAGACGCACTACAAGGAGACACACTAGGTCAAATGAACCCCTTACTAAACAAATATTGCAATTGTTACTTCAACTCAGTCGAGGCCAACCTATATGGAGGAATAAAATTGGGTTTGGTGCCCTGTCCCACATTAATAGCAAAATCAATATCTCAATTCGAAGGCTTACGAGACAAATCCATAGAAAACACTTCTATGAACTCATGAACAACTCGAATAAAATCCATAGGAGGAGTTGTGGCAATGCTATAATCACAGATATGAGCTATAAGGCAAACACCCTCTATCTATCATGCAACAAGTGCATAAAAGGATATAACACTATTCATACCTGAATTAAGTGTACCCTTTCAAGATAACCTCAACAAACCCGATATAGTTAAGGTTTCATTCTTCACATAACAGTCCAAAATAGCATGATAAGGATCAAACCGATCCTTACCCAAGATAACATCAATATCAACCATGTCTAAGACAATCAAGTAAACCCAAGTCTCACGGCCTGCAAAGGTAACTACACAAGATCCATACACTCGATCCATCACTAAAGAATGTTCTACGGGGGTAGAAATACAAAGATACTTAGCAAAAGGCTCACACATAATATCAAAACTAGAAGCAAAATATTTAAACACATAGGAGAAAGTAAACCAAGGGTCAAATAACACAAAAGTAGATCTATATCAAATCAAGAAGATACCTATTGCAACAGTATTAAAGGACTCTACCTCAGACCTAAAAAGTACGGTATATCACTAACCACGTTCTTTAATGGACTGAGCAACCCCACGAGTATGTCTACCTATCACAGCCCAAACTAGGGCCTAGGCATAATGGGCATCCCAAGTCCAATTGGGACCGGGGACTACCTCTTATCACCCAACCTAACCATCATTAGCATATCTTGAGTCGGCCAAATTCCAAACATATAATTAGATAGAGTATCCAACCATGTGGTGACTTTGGGTTAAGTCTATAATCGAGACTAACCCAATCAAGTCTAACTACCCAATAACCAACTGAACCAATGTGGAAACCATAAACCAAAACCAATTATAATAATCCAACATATGTATATAAATCTGACATAAATAATCCATACCATACCCTATCCACAGTTATCCATACAAAGCCTCTAGACCAACCAAAGAGTACCTAGTCGGGACATGTCTCTGACCATAGCCAAAAACCAAAGTCTATAAAAGAAAAGAAACATCAAAAGTAAACCATGAGATAAAATAGATGCCTTCTAAACTATGGAAGCTCACAACTTTAATCCAATATCGACTATACCCAAATTCGATAACTAAGCAAGAGGATTAGAATGGTCAGTTCCTGCATAGCATGGGTATACAGCCACCAGTAGATGGATTAGCGGGTGAACGCTAGCATGTACTCAGGATAAGGATAAAATAACACCAACTAGTGAAAACCAAGTAAAACCAACCAATGCACATAACCATAAATATATATATATAACCAAATTGGGGAAAAGGGAATTGGGCTTAGCGTGCATTTAAAATCGTTACCTGGGCTATGTAGCTTTGCCGTCCTAAACCATGCACAGGCATTATGGGTTCAGCTCGCCTGCTGAAAGGTTCTCAGTGCATGTAGCCGTACGACCAGGAAAGTATCCCATTGGATAATTAGTACATCCACCAATAATGTGACATCATTTACACGGTCTACTAAGACCAATCTTTACATCAGCAAATATAAGTTTCCAGTTTTTGTCCCCCTCGGGACCGCCACCTTCCACGACTTTGATACACACCTGCCATTAATGCCCAATTAAAAGCACTTTCCAAATAACCAAATCATTATCCATTTATTAACCACAGTTATTGATATCGGTATCATCAAACCAACCCTTACTTGCAAGTATCATCCATAGACAACTATTTAGGTTTAAGGGAACTTTCAAGTGCCCTTCCATTTACCATACTAATCCACTTGGGAAACTTTCATATTCTCCACAAACATAACCATTTAGACTTTTACCTTTCCAAATAATTTAGACCAATTATATTAATGCATTCACTTAGGGGATTTCCATATATCCTGTAAGATTTTCAAAATAGACCAACTATGACCACCAAACCTTACCATTTAAACCATTCCAAACCATTTTAGACCATGCCAAGCATTTAAAGTATTTATATCATTTAAACCATCCAAAACCATTTAGAATTCCATTACCAAACCAAACCATTCAAGAGTACCAATGCAAGTTAAACAATAGAGTAAAAACATTCTTTGGGGCATTTTATCAAACATGTTGAGGGCATACCTTTACCAAGGGCAAAACCAATGTGTAAATCACCATAATTAGGGTTAATCAAGACCCATTAGTTAAACCATAATCAAAAACCAACCACATATGGAAACCATTACCAAAAACATGTAAAAACATAGTTTAAACCAATACCAAACCATATGCGTAAAGACCCTCAACAATATTTTGAAATCCATCATTCATTATTCATAAACCAATGTTTAAAACACAATACACATGCCTTTAATTTGAAATAACACTGAGGGAAGGAGTACATGACATAAACAAGAATATTCCAAAGAGAAACGTGACTCTTGAGCCCCTTTGAAGAACGCTTGAGAAACCCTAGCCTCTAATCACCCAAGAGTGTGTTTGTTAGAGTATTTGATGCGTTATGATCCAGTAATAAGTGTTATGAAAGGTCATATAGGGTTATATAACGTGATAACACAAGGGCCTAGGAGGAGGAAATATCCAAACTACCCTTGACTTAATAATTAATTCAAGCCACGCCCAGGGGTACGAATCTTCCTTACCATCTGTATCCTAGGGTACTAGTGGTACCCCATCTCGTACCCAAGACCTTACCTATTGGTTTCTATATGACTCATACCACACCACTCGTACCTAATGGGTATAACTGACACCCACAATCATACCCACCATTCGTAGAGTTGACAAATTCCACAAGACAACTCAAACATGCACCATACGACTTGCCTTGCACCACTTGTATGTTCCTTTACGTCTGTTACCCTTGTGAATCATATCTTGGGTAGTATCCAAGCCTCCCATACTTCTAGGGTGTGAGTGAACCCTCAAGACAGCTGTCAACTCATATCCAATGGGTATAAGTGGTACCCTTGCGTCGTACCAAGCCTAGTTAGTCCAAAACTTAGGAAATTTTATAAGGGTCCAAGACTTTGGATGTTTCAGTCTCCCCCACTAGAATCATTCATCCTCGAATGATGGGTAAGGGTAAGGAGAAGAACGAGGTAACACATTAACACACATCAACTTTCTCCCAACAAAAGTAGAGGACAAGAACACAAACAAAGATTTGAAGATCATTATGTATCCCAAGCATGATTTACACCCCAACACCTTTATTCCGATCTCTAACTAAGTTAGAAAACAAAGATGCAAGAGGAACCATTCCTCACCTTTAACCATGTTAGAAAACCAAAGAAGTGTTGAAGAACACATACCCTACACACGAATTTCCAAAACAAAGAACCAACGTGGATCCTTGGACTACATGTCCTTTTCCGCATCCCAAATGGCTTTCTCGGACTTTTGGTTTTACCATAGAACCTTTTCTGAAGCCACACCTTTCGTTCATAACTAGTGAACTTACTGATCCAAGATTCCACATAAGGAACAAGGAATTCGACATATACCACCTAAAGGAACCAACCAACCAAGTACCACCTATACCTTACCTCTCCACAACACATAGATTACTAGGTGAATGGAATGATGCTAGAGAGAAAGGCCAATCCAACTTAGAATTTACCAAGACACATCACTATGAGAGTTTGAGTATAACCCTACACCTATCCAAAGACAAAAGGAGTTAACTTAGGCTGTCGGGATCTACTCCTTACAACTCTCTTAAAACACTACTACTTCTTCATTACCTTTATAATATGGAACCCATGAGTAAAGGAAATAGACCAACCATATCCAACCATTATCATTGAAAACCAAATCAATACAACTACTAATCTATGAAGACAATTCATAAAACCATGCCTTACCAAACCTCTTAGGTACCCAACACAACTATTGGTACACTTACCAATCACTACGTTCAAGCCTACCATTTAAATACCCGCGGTATGACCTATCCATCAAAAGATCTAACACCCTCTATTATTTCTACAAGAGTTTTTATAACCTATTCCTTTCCTAATTATTTTACATGACAACAACCTTACCTTACCTTCAAAAACCTTAACTCTAAGAGTCACCGAGACTCTCCCCCACTTAGGGACTTCTACATCCCCCATTTCACAACATCACCATGTTTTGCAAGCCACTACCATCAGAAGTACAAGAATTATCCATGCCACCCAAGGCAAGAAAAAAATCCCCAAAATAATACATGGCACCATAGGCACGAAGTACTTCATAACAACCACCTAAACCATAATGGAGAATCATCCTAACCAAACTATACCACAAAAAGAGTCCTTTGAAATAGACACCAAAAGAAATATAACCCCCTATTCCATGAGTAATGTAATGTAAAGATAAAACTCATAATTAGGGAATAAGGCAAATGCAAAATGCGAACCTTAGGCATAAGCGCTATAAGAATGCATGTAACACTAGTAGAGCACTCTCTTAATTGAAATAGAAGAGTATCACTAGAATATGCAACCTAACTTTCCTTGGAGTCCACCACTAAAAAAAAATTTAAGATTAACCATCAACCTTCATCCCATTACAACTACAAGCACAATACACCACCCTAATGGGTATCACCAAAGGTGCACACTAGTGAAACTGAGTTATTCCATACCAAAATCTCATCCACCTAAAGGCTACCTAGAGCCTAGCAAAGACATGCAAAAACCATTTAGACCAAATTGACTCCAAGGTTTCTAATTAAAACAAAACCACTCAAAATCAAACTATGGTCACCAAAGCCTTTCGAAAATCAATTAAATCCAATCAAAACAATTTCTTGTTCCCCTAACCATTCATGCAATGCAAAGATTTAAGAATAGTCAAACCATATGACAAAATCATACTCATTGGAAATTTCACAAACAATTTGAGGA
>NW_025870292.1:0-1173 GCF_002878395.1 Capsicum annuum
TTGATCATTGAGTTATTTCTGTTGATAGACTTGTGGTCTATGAACTGAAAACGGGAGATTTGTTCTTTAGTTATAGATTGTGTTGAAAATGGGGTTAAAAAATATTATTCCTAAATAGAAAGACGATACCGCTGGTAGTAGTAGAAAAAGAAGAGCTGCGGCAGTTGAAAAAGTGTCAAAAAAAATTGAAGAGTCGGTGTCCGAATCAGATTCGGAGTTAAAGGAGATAAGCGACTATGTCGATTCTAGTGAAGATGTTGGCAAGAGGAGTATCAGTGGTGACAGTGAAGAGTGCGAGAGAAGTGGGAGTAATAGTGATGATGGGAATAATGATTCGTTATCCGTGCCATATCTTTCAAGGTGCATTTTCGTGGAGCGGTATGACCTTCGAACGATAATTGATGAGGTCGGATCTTTCTCGGCAAAGATATCGGTCAGATCAAGAATGGCTGCTTATCGAGAATTTAAGCAAATTCTTGTCGACCAAGAATTGAAGAAAAGATTCAAGCGGTCCTGTTTTGGACACCTGAGAAACCTGCTGGAACATCTCAAGTTCAACGCGCAGTTGGTCCATTATTTGTTGTTGCGATGCTTTAAGAACGATAAGATGCGTCATGAGATGTGGTTCTACGTTAACAACAAGCCTGCCTATTTTGGCTTGAAAGAGTTTTGTTTGATCACGGGGCTGAACTGTTCATCATACCCCAGTGAATAAAAAATGAAGAAGGTGTTAACAAAGGGGGACAGTTTTTGTTTTAAGGTGACAAAAAACAAAAACATCACGGTGGCCAACTTGTTACACTTGATCAGAGGGAATAAGCTGAACGAGGACCAGAAGTTCAAGTGTTGTCTACTGTGGTTCTTGCGCACCATATTGCTTGCGAAAGATTTAACGAAGGTTGTCGACACAAAACTGATTCGAATGGTCGACTCTTTGATTTTCTTCGAGAAGTATCCATGGGGGAAAGAGACATTTCAACTGACCATGGATTATCTGAAGAAGAAAAGTGACCTGAAGAAGCAGAAAGAGGTATTTGATGAGAAACAGAAGGCATCCTATGCTCTATTCGGATTTCTCTGGGCATTCATGGTATCTACCATAAACCCTTTAGTGAGTTTATCGTAGATTATCATTTTATTTATACTATGTCATAGACTCATAGTTATTTTTTT
>NW_025870293.1:0-6842 GCF_002878395.1 Capsicum annuum
TAAGTGTATAACCTATTACAATAGATTTAATCTGTTGCAACAAATGAATCATTTGTTGAAAATTATCAAATAGATATACACATATGTTGTAATAGATTAGTCATCTGTCGTAACAAATGTCTTTATTTGTTGGTCATTTCCAACACATGACCAATCTGTTGCAACATATGACTTTATCTGTTTATCATTTCCAACAGAATACTAATTTGTCGCAATAGATGACTAATCTATTACAACATATGTGTATATCTATTTGATAATTTTCAACAAATGACTCATCTGTTGCAACAGATTAAATTTGCTGCAATAGGTAATACACTTAAATGATCATGTAATTACTATGAGATCAATTGAAATTGTAATTATTAAATCAATTTGGCTATTACTAATAATGACTTAATTTGAATCATTTCAAATAAAATTAGTCAATTGATCACTTTACTCAGAACGAACACACTAAAATGATCGTGTAATTACGAGTTAAATGTGCTTCCTTTGGGATTCCAAACCCACACACTTTTAGGCTTATGCCTACAGCTATAGGATTTGTGTCCTCTCTATCCATAGATAAAATAGATAGGTCCTCGAAAGGAGAAGGAGATCTCGGCTGATTTAAATGATTCTGATGAGGAACTTGAATTGTTTTTAAAAGAGTTTGGTCTTATGAAACTGTGACTTGGTGATCTATTAATACTGTTTAATTTTATTTTTACACCATCAAGCTCTTCATGAATGAAGTCAACTTTAATTTGACATGCTTCTATTTCTATTTGATAACTTCTTTGTTCCTCTTTGAGTTTTTATTTAAATCGAGCTTCGCAAATCTTCTTCTCTTGAGTGAGTTTGTTATATTAATCTATAACTCTTTGAAGATCATCAGCTATCATATCTAAATTAGATTCAAGAGTATTACAATTATGACAACCGTGTAGTCTTACCTCCCTAGATTCACTTGTTTCCATGAAGCACATATTGGCGACTTCTATTTCTTTTTTGGTTTCATCTTTATCACTCCAGGCTCCAAAATTTTAATTTTTCCTGGATGTTCTTCTTTTTAATTCTAGACAATTTTATTTGAAGTGGCCAGGTCTTCCACAATGATAATAACGATCATTGTTTCTAGTAAAGTTATTATTTTTGTCTCCTTGGGATCTTTATTGATCTGCCTTACTTCACAATTAATGAGGGTTATTCCTTCGCTATTGGCATCTTTCAAAATATCCTCTTCTTCAGTTGGAGCAGCATTGAAGGCTACTGGTTTCTTCTTTTCCTCCTTATGGTACCTGTTGATATGATTTCGTTCATATGTAATGAGGTTGCCTTGTAGTTCATCATACGTCATGTTGGGAAGACCCCTGTCTTCTAGAATGGCAGCCTTGGTTTTCCAAATTTTTGAGAGACTTCGAACCACCTTCTAGACTTATAGGCTATATGGATAGATCATCCCCAGTGATTTATGTTGGCATACGATCTTGCTGAATCTGGCAAATATTGTTACAATGTTCTCATTCTCTTCCATTTTGAACAGCTCGTATTTATTGACCAGGGCAGCAATCTTTGACTTCTTGACTTTGGTGGTTCCTTCATAGGTTACCTCCAATTTGTTCCACATTTGTTTTGCAATCCCGCAAGTTGATATCTTGTCGTATTCTTCTCCACTAATTACACAAAGAAGTAAACTTATAGCACGTGCATTAGTTTGGATTACCTCTTGTTGTTCTTTTGTGACCTCGATACTTGTAAGGTCTTCTATGTCAGTACTGCTAGATTTCTTATCTTTGTCCTTTTACTTCTCTTTTATTCCTGAAATTGACTTTGGACCATTCTTAATGACAACCCAGGCTTGGAAGTTATTTGATTGGATAAAGATTCTGAATCTATTCTTCCAGTAAGAGTAGTGTTGTCCATTGAAGTATGGTGGTCTTGTAGAGGAGTGACCATCTAGAATAAGAGAACCGTGAATTTGATAATTTGCCATTTGATCTTTGCTCACTTGCGGTTAAGCAACACTTTTGGTGAGACCTGCTCTGATACCAATTGAAATTCAAGATGGGGGATGAATTAAAAATTTTCTGTGAGTCGACTATTAGGTCCTCATAGTCAACTCTCCTGCAGATCAATACACTTCATAAATTAGATTAGGTTCGAAGTAATCAAGTAAATAAATAATCAAATGTAAAGTAAGGACACGGAGATTTATCCTGGTTCGGAACACCAATGTGGTGCCTACTTCCAGTCCCCTTAGGTTTCAATGTTTCCTTATATCGTTCAATGTCGGGCTCAAGTACAATGATGGAAAACAAGTTTCGAAGACTTATTTTGTTCTTCAGATCTTGTGACACAACTTTTATTTGTGTTACAAAGTTGACTCGATCCTACTCTTTATACAACAATTGTAAACTAAGAGTTACAAAGCTTCGTGAGACTAAGATTGAGACACTTTGAGATTCTTCTTGAAGTTGCATAACCCTTGTCTATCTTTAGTCTTCTTCTTTTATAGTCTTCGGCTGCTACTCTTCGTAAGAAAATCCAAGAGATTTCTTCTCAATCAAGGATTTGAATGGATTCCTTGATTGAGGAATATAGTTGTATGATATGTCCATTTCAGATATGTCCATATACTGTTTTTACTCATGTTCATATCAGCTATGTCCGTGATATTTTCTTCCTTTTGTTCTTGTAGTGCTTGATGCTCTTCCAAGTTTGTTTGTGATCTTTTCCTCCTTTTACTTCGTTGTGATTGATTTGATCTACTACGTTTTCGGAACCGAGGTTTTTCTTCTGAGTATTTTTGTTTTGATTGATTCACTTAGATGTCGCGGATCTTGATTTGATGTCCTTCTATTGCTGGAGCCGGCTTCCTTATTTGCTTTATTTAGCAGTCCTCCAATATCCTACAAAGATCCACTCATTAGTTAGTCATTGCTAAAACGTAAACTTAGGAGGCTAACAGTTGTAACTAATTAATACTTAGTGATTTGAATATTTATTTCAAAAATGCCAACATGTTATCCTCTTCCCAATGTATATGATTGTTAACATGCCCATTAAATATCCAACATAAGAATTAGTTTAAGTGTTAAAGATGGAATGCAGAAATCTAGATTATTGGCTATGACATATGTGTATCTACTAATTCCTTTCTGTTCCCATTTTTTATAGTCCCTAATCCTATCAGTTAATTGGTGGCAATTGGTGTGAGTTGGGACTCATTTTATTCGGATTAAATTACCAAGAAAATTATTAACTTTGATTAGGTTTAGTTGTTTCAGAATGGATGTTGTCCAGATATTGATGAACTTAAGCTAATGCATACTTTTCTTAATTTACTATAGTCACCGAGATGTGAAAATTCTTATATGATTCTTGTCTGAGTTCAATTCATATCGCACTAATTTTATTTTATTATATATATATATATATATATATATATATATATATATATATATTAGTGAATTCCAGTTAGGCCATACATGATTCCCAATTAATTGTTAACCTGAGCTAAAGTAAAATGAATTATGGATTTATCTAAAACTTGTCACAAATAATAAAAGAAAAGAGTGAAAATAACATGGATAGGAAAATGATCTTGAATTTTTAAGAAATGAAACAAATGATTTTAACGCTAGATGAGCTTTAGGCACGTTTAAAATATTTGTCTCGATTAAGAATGCGGCATACGCATCTTTCTACGACGTTTAAAAATAATCTGACGATGCAATAATGTACCTTGAAAAAGATCGTCATAAAATTAATTCTCACTAGCTTAATACAAAAGTTATAGACAGATATTAGATATTAAAAATGAGCGAATTAAGGCCTTAACACAATTTATCCAAAATAATTTAAGTTAAGTATGAGTTGATAAAAGAGACTGTGCTAGAACCATGAGACTCGAGGGATTCCTCATAGCTTCCTCTCGATCAACAGAATTCTTTACTCGGTCTCCTGTTTTCGCAGACCAATAAAGAGTCATTTCCTTTTAATTAGGGATTCAATAAGGTGACTTGGAACACCATAACTTTATTCCAAGTGGCGACTCTGTAAACAAAATAATCCTTGCTCAAAACCGTCACTTTAATTGGAAAAATCTTTCGACCCTCATGGCAAAAAAGGGGTGTGGCAAAGTTCAATAAACATTCACTAGTCGTTAAACAAACGTTATGTAATCAATATGTTAATAACACCGGATATTACCTCTTTATTACTATTACTCCATCCGTTCGGTTTAACTTGTCATATTTTGAGTTGACACACTTATTACGAAAAACAATTAATACTATGACTATTTTACCATAATACCCTTATTAAATAATGCTTACATTATATCTTGAAATCAATTTGAAAAAAAACAATAGGGTAAAATAGGAAAAAAGAAGTTGTCTTCTCTTAATACATCAAAAATGACAAATTAAAGTAGAAATTTATTAAAAAATTAGTAACAAATAAAAGCGAACGGAGGAAATATTAAGTTTATTTAATTAGTCATTATTGAGGAATTAATGCACAATAAACAACATCTAGAGAACTACCCCTGTATAAGTTATGTAATCCGCAAACATGTATACACACAAATCATTGTCTGAATAAAAAAATCTATTTCCCATTTCTGCTTTGCTTGATCAATCTTTGTCAGCTAGATTCACCCATATGAGTCCCCAGTCTTCAGCTAGATCCGACTATGTCGATCTTTATAATTTGATTACTTATTTTCTGCTCTTTATTTTCAAATAAGTATTTGTTATTCTGTTCAATTCGATCCTTTTATTTTATACCATAACTTATTAATTTAACTGTATTTCTTTGAGGGGTAAACAACTACACCTATTGAATGTTGGCAGTGAGATCTTTCCCTCTATATCCTTTGCGCCTTCTCTTTCTTGATATGCGTGACAAAGTCATTATCATATATGGAATTTTAACTCACTTTTTGTTAAAGAGTTAATACAATAAAAATATTCTAAACTTGATACCAAATTATAACTTTGACCTTATTTTAATAGTGCACAAATAAAACCTTTAACTATTCAAAAATCTGAACAAATATGACCTCCGATTTTGCAACCCCATGCGTGAGTCTCACTCGCGCCTACGTGGAAAGGTAATCCAATCACACAGTGTCACGCTGTTAAAAGGGCTGACTTGGTGAGGTCATATTTGTTCAATTTTGAATAGTTAAAGGTCATATTTGTACACTGTCAAAGTTTTACTTTTTGTGTTAAGACGACGTCGGTTTTATTATTATTATTATTATTATTATTATTATTATTATTATTATTATTATTATTATAATTTTATTTTTTATTTCTATAGTAGCAGCACCTAATTTTTTTTAATTTAAAAAAATTATTATTATTTATTTATTTATTTCTATAGCAGCAACACCTAGCTTTTTTTTAATTAAGAAAAAACAGGCACTAGCAGGGATCGAACCCGCACAGTAGGCTGAAGGAAGCGCCCAAGAAGAGCAAATAACACCACTGGGCTATCTAAGTGTCTTGTTTCATGTGGTTCAACATTAATATACGTACATAAATATACATTTTCTATCTTATATATATGCAACATAATTTTTTTACCGAGGGGGTTCGGGTGAACCCCATGGCAACCACGTAGGTTCGCCCCTCGTTAATTTAATAACGTTTTAATAACGTTAATTTAATAACATTTTAATTACGTTAATTTAATAACATTTTAATTACGTTAATTTTATATACTAGTACTACTATCCTTAATAACATTAATTTAATAATATTTTATTAAAACTATAATTTTTTTATTATTAGTATAGTTTCATCTTTAATTTAATATTTAAATAAATAATATTTAGATATATTATATAACTTAAATTCGTCCTCTACTTTATAATATATATACATACCCGGTCGATTTTTTCATGAGGCTGACCCGCCTAATTAACAAATCTTCAATATTGCTCTTTTTCCGCAATGACAAAAGAAATTAGATGCCATTTTCATCTTTGAGCTAACAATAATGAAAAAATAATAGCGAAGAGTCATTTAAAGGTTATATTTGTGCATTTTTGAATAGTTAAAGGTCATATTTGTGCACTGCCAAAGTTTAAGGTCATATTTATGTATTAAACCCTTAGATTTTAAGCTGAACGCGCCCAGTTTTGCATATTGAACACGTGTTTTGCCACGTAGGATTGGAGGTCATATTTGTGCAGTTTTGAATACTTAAAGGTCATATTTGTGCACTATCAAAGTTTAAGGTCAAAGTTATAATTTGGTGTCAAGTTATAATTTGGTGTCAAGTTTAGGGTCATTTTAGTTGACCCTCTTTATAAAAATATTTATTTTAATTTAATTTTTTAATAAAACCAAGATAATTTTATTATATTCTTCTAATACTATCATTAACATTAAATGACTAAACAAAGTATGTATATTCAAATTTATATTTTCAAAACATAATTAATAAGACTAATTTGATAAAATAAACTCCTAATAAATATTTTCTTAAGAAACCCGTCAAGTTCATAGGGGCCAACTAATACGAAACGAAGGGAGTAGCATAAAAAAAAATATTGATTTCATGAGAATTAATTTATCTATTCTATAGACAATTCTTATTTTAATTACTATTTGAAATAATGATAAAAGAGTTAAAAGGTGGATTAATTAATTCATAATCTGTAAAGAGTGAAGTAGAGAAAATATTTGTTTTTCATAAATATGATAAAAATGTTGTTACTTTACTTGTTATAACTTATTATTACAAGTATAATTTATCATTACACTCTTCACCTCTTTTAATTAAAAAAGTGTCAAATCAATCAATATCTATCTTCTATATATATATATATATATATATATATA
>NW_025870294.1:0-5523 GCF_002878395.1 Capsicum annuum
CTTTCAGAAAATAGTAACTATAAACAGTATCATTGTCTCATGTAAGCGAAGTGAACCAATAGTTCAGTAATAAACTCATAAAGCATCGTATCATATAAAATATTACATATTTGGGAGGTTTTCAAAAATAAATGATGTAATCAGTGTGGCATTCTTCTTTATTAAGAATAACCCATAGCAGTGGATCCCTCATAAAGGAGTCCTATATCTTATCAGTAACAATATGCTAGTTCTACCTTCCCACTAGCGAGGGTTATAACATTCATCAGTAAATACAAGGTGCACCAGGTCTAACGATCCCGTCATTAGCTACAGGATTCAATCAAGGTCTACTCCCATTCATAAATTCTTTGAAAACAATAGAATATTCATATTAAAACATCTTTCAGAATAGAACATAACTTTAAGATTCATATCAATAACAATACATGTAAAATTGAATAAAACATATATCAAAAATACTTAATCTCATGTAAGTAAAGAATATTCATCGTAATAATATCATATCTCAAATAACCATTTCAATAGCATATCAAGTAAAGGACTTGCCCCTCATGCAATTTCAAAGCATTTCATAACTCATTATTTCATCAAAATCAAGTATAAAATATGCAAGTTAACAAACACAGATTATGGTAAGATTACTACTCACAGTACACGTATCGAAATACCAAATGTGTCACCCCGAACGATTTGTATCACTTTCTTGGATCAAACTTATAATCACATCATATCCATTCTCATGTTATATCTCTTATTTTAGACTAATTCATGCTAAAATTAGACTACCCAACCTTCAAGGTTTCATGATAACCTTCAATTTCTCAAACTTTATGCCCAAAATCACACCTTACAATGCTTAATCTCATCTTTGATAATTAAGTTTTACCACCCAAAATAAATTACCTAGACTAGAAATCACAGTAAAGATGTAGAAAAGGATTTACCTTAAACCTCAAAAGAATTTTCTGATCAACCTCATTTTTTTTTGTTTTGTTTTCCACTGGACGAACACTTGCTTGTTCCCCTTTTTTCTGCTTTATGTGCCCTTAGGCAGCAGTACAGATCTTTCTAGCTTTTGGTTTGTCTTAGCAGGTAATGGGCAAAATCCCTTATAATATACTATACTTCCATTTCAATTGAAAAAAAGAGATGGGCCACGCCCTTTCCCTTTATCATCTTTTTTCTATTCCTTATTAATATGGGCTCTAGCCCATTATCTCTTATAATATATATATATATATATATATATATATATATATATATATATATATATATATATAATTTTTAATTACTAATTATAATTTGGGGTATTAAATTCTCCCCACCTTAAGAAATTTGGTCCCTGAATTTAGAATAAGTGCATACCTGAAGACTGAAACAAGTGAGGGTACTTGAGTCTCATATCCTTTTCTAACTCCTACGTAGCTTCTTCAATGTATGGTTCTTCCATAAGACTTTCACGGACACAAACTTTTTTGAATGTAACCTTCTTGCTTGTCTATTAATAATCGCCACCGGTTCCTCTTCATATGTCAGATTCTTATCAAGTTGCAAGGTCGGTGCTTTGAGCCCGCGCGAAGAATCTGATATACACTTCCTTAGCATAGAGACATGAAACACTAGATGGATGGAAGAGATCTCCAAAGGGAGTGCCACTCGATACGCCACTCCACCTATACACTCAAGTATCTCATAAGGTCCTACATACCTCGGGCTTAATTTACCTATTTTTCCGAATTGCATCATACTTTTCATAGGAGAGACTCGTAGAAAAACCTTACCCCAACTGTGAATGCAAATCTCTTCTTCTCCTGTCAGCATATGACTTTTTTCTTCTTTGAGCTGTGAGCAACCTCTGTCTAATCAATTGGACCTTGTCCATAGCATCCTGTACCAAGTCCGGTCCTAAAACCTTTATCCTTTTCAACTTCAAACCAGCCGATAGGATAACAAGATCGTCTACCATATAAGGCTTCATATAGAGACATCTGAATGCTTGACTGAAAACTATTATTGTAAGTGAATTCAGCTAAGGGTAAGTAAGTATCCCAACTACCTCCAAAGTCAAGAATGCAAGCTCTCAACATATCTTCCAAAATTTGTATAGTACGCTCAGATTGTCCGACTGTTTGCGGATGAAATGCAGTATTAAGATCCACTCGAGCACGCAATGCTTCTTGAAAAGATCTCTAAAAATGTGAAGTGAATTGTAATCCTCTGTCAGAAATGATGGACAATGGAGCTCCATGAAGTCGGACAATTTCATTCATAAATAACTGGGCATATTTCACTCCACTATATGAAGTCTTTACTGGCAAAAAGTGAGCAGACTTAGTAAGTCGATCTATAATTACCCATACAGAGTCATGGCCTTTAATAGTTCGCGGAGGCCCGATTACAAAATACATGGTAACTCTTTCCCATTTCCAATCTGGAATCCTGATCTCCTGCAATAATCCTGCTGGTCATTGATGCTCCATTTTAACTTGTTAACAAGTCAAGCAACTAGAAACAAAGTTAGCAACATCTTTCTTCATACCTTCCCACCAGTATAATTGCTTCAGGTCATGATACATCTTAGTAGAACCAGGG
Source organism: Capsicum annuum (assembly GCF_002878395.1). NCBI lineage: Eukaryota > Viridiplantae > Streptophyta > Magnoliopsida > Solanales > Solanaceae > Capsicum > Capsicum annuum. The sequence continues at coordinate 2,596 of NW_025870294.1, forward strand.
TGAATGGTATATCTGGAGTTGTAAGCTTCCTCAAGAATAGCTTATCTTAACCTATCTGCAGCTGGTACACATAATCGATTACCCACTCGAAGAAACTTTGACCAGCTAGGACCTCATCTCGATATTTACACAACTGTATATCCTCAAATTGAATAGTCTTTATGCACTCTATACAAGAAGATTTAGCTTGAACACAATCCAATAATATCACTGACCTTCTAACACCAAAATTGACACCTTTGCCTTCAAGTTTCTGCACATCTTTTGCCAACTACCTCTTTCCAGGAGCTATATGCGCCAAACTACCCATAGATTTTCTGCTCAAAGCATCAGCCACAACATTAGTTTTTTCTGGATGATACAAGATAGCACAATCAAAATCTTTAAGTAATTTTACCATCGACGCTGCCGAAGATTTAGATCTCGCTGCTGAAAAATGTACTTCAAACTCTTATGATAGGTATAAATCCCACAAGTTTCACCGTATAAGTAATGCCTCCAAATCTTAAGTGTAAAAACCACAGCGGCCATCTCTAAATCATGTGTAGGATAGTTCATCTCGTGCTTCTTCAACTGCCTTAAAGCATAAGCAATAACATGATCATGTTTCATAACAACACATCCTAATCCAGCCCTTGAAGCATCACAAAATACCGTGAATCCTCCAGAGCCTGATGGTAAGGCTAATACCGGTGCAGTGGTCAAACATGTTTTGAGTTTTTGGAAGCTCAGCTCACATTATTCTGTCCACTGGAACTTCACATCTTTCTGTGTTAACCTAGTCAATAGAGCTACAATTTTAGAGAAATCCCGCACAAAATACCCATAGTAATTAGCCAAACCTATAAAGCTGCGAATCTCTGTGGGTGAAGTAGGCCTAGGCCATTTATGCACTGCTTCTGTCTTTTTAGAATCCATCGTGATACCTTCTTTGGAGACAACATGCCCCAAAAAGGATACTGAGTCAAGCCAAAATTTGCATTTTGAGAACTTAGCATAAAGATTATGTTCCCACAATGTCTGCAACACAATCATCAGATGATTCTCATGTTCTTCTTGGCTACGAGAATATATCAGAATATCATCAATAACTATTATCACAAATTTGTCCAAATACAACCTGAACACCCTATTCATCAAGTCCATGAATGCAGCAGGACTATTGGTTAACCTGAAAGGCATCACAAAGAACTCATAATGCCTATATCAAGTTCTAAATGATGTCTTAGATATATCTTCCTCCTTGATTCTAAGCTGATGATAACCATACTGAAGATCAATCTTCGAAAAATGGACAATCCCTTGTAACTGATCAAACAGGTCCTTTATACGAGGCAACGGATACTTGTTACGTATTGTTACCTTGTTTAGTTGCCTGTAGTCAATACACATCCTTAGAGATCTATCTTTCTTCTTTACAAACAAAACCAGTGCACCCCATGGAGATATACTCAGTCTAATGAAATTCTTACCTAGCAAGTCTTGCAACTGTTGTTTGAGCTCCTTCAATTCTGCTGGTGTCATACAATATGGGGGTATGGATATTGGTATAGTGTTAGATTCCAAATCAATACCAAAGTCTATCTCTCGAAGTGGAGGTAATCCTGGTAACTCCTCAGGAAATACATCAAAAAATTCCTTCACCACATGTAGCTCCTCCAAACTAAGGGCTCCCTCACTAAAATCACTCATCATAGCCAAGAGTCTTATGCAACCTTTCTTCAATAGTCGTTGGGTCTTCATAAAAGATATAACTTTACTAACCTCTAGAACTTGACCCCCTTCCAATACAAAACTAGATTTTTTGGGTATCTCAAATCAAACTATCTTTGCATGACAATCTAAGGTAGCATAGCAAAGAGACAACCAATCCATGCCCATCAACAGATCAAAGTCAATCATATCAAGTACAATCAGGTCAGCAAGGGTATCCCTACCTCCCACTATAATCTCGCAATCATGAACACATATTCAATTAATAAGGAATCTCCTATGGGAGTGGCAATAAAAAAAGGACAATCTAACATCTCAGGTTGTCTATCAAATCTCACAGCAAAGTATGAAGACACATAAGAGTGGGTAGAACCCGGATCAATCAAAGCATATGCATCAAAAGAACAAATGGAAATAATACCTGTAATCACTACATTCGAGGCCTGAACATCCTGTCTAGTAAGTACAAAGACTCTCGGTTGGCCTCTACAAGCATTTTCTTATGCCTGATTTCTAACAACCCATTCTGCATTACCTCGACCCCTATTTCCCGTACCTACAGGATTACAAGTAGCCTGACTCGGTGCAGCTGCCTAACCAGAACCCTGACTAGCATTTCTCTAAAGCTGAGGGCAATCCCTGATGCGATGACTTAACTGTCCACATCAAAAACACTTTCCAGTTAAAACATGACACTAACCTATATGTGATTTTCCACAAGTCTGGCAGGATGGAGTAATGGCATAAATCTGACTTGAACTACGATATTCTTAAGATGTTGAAGACCCCTGGGTACCCTATCTAGAAATTGGCTTGTACGCAGACTGTGAAACCAAATTTATCTATGTCTGATGGCCCTGATGCTTTTCCTTATTTTTTGCTCTCCAATTTGCACTTAAGTCACCACTTAAGGATCCACTCATCTTAACCTTTTTACGAACCTCATAAGCTACCCGCTCCGTACGACCCTTCTCCTCAATTATTCTAGCAAGATCTACTATCTCATAATAGGTCAATACTTTCATCTGTGGGGCCACTATATTATAAAGACGAGCAACCAGCCCATTTACAAACCTCTGGACTCGAGCTGCTTTCGTGGACACCAAGTATGGAGCTTATCTAGCCAGCTTGCAAAAAATAGTATTATAGGTCGACACAGCCATATCTGGAGTCTGAACCAATCTCTCAAACTGAGCTGCATATTTTTGTTTTTGA
>NW_025870295.1:0-1166 GCF_002878395.1 Capsicum annuum
AAATATATTTGAGGTGTAGAGGGGTAAAATGATACTTGTACTATACTAAAAAAGTAAGGAAGATTTTTCTTTAAAGACATTTCTTGTTAGGGATCAAATATCTAAAGTCACCCATATTTGGATTTATGGCACAAACTCTCAAAAATAGGCCCAATTAGGTTGACTTTCAAATTTTAGCCCCAAATAAAAAAGTTTTCTTAAAATAGCTTTTACCTTTTAACTATTATTTTTTGGATAAAATTGCCCCTGATCAATGGAGTAATTACATAAATAATCTTCATAATGGATAACAACTCCATATTTATATCTTTCAACTTTTATTTTTTTCTCTTTTTAATTTTACTTGAATTTTTATGTTTTCTTTTCTCTTTTTATTTTTTATTTTTTCAACCCTTACTTTTTTTTTTCCTTTCAATTTTTTTTTTTTTTCTTTTTTCTTTTATATTTTTTTTTCTTTTCTCTTTTTTTTTTTGTTCTTTTTAGTTTTTCTCAACCCTTACTTTTTTTCTTTACACCTTTCAACATCAACTTTTATAAAAAAAAATTATTTTTCTTTGATTTTTATTTTTTTATTTTTTCTTTTTAAATCATTCCCGACCTTTATTTTTATTTAATCTTTCATTTTTTTATCAACCTTTCTTTTTCTTCTATTCTCTCTCAACTTCTATATTTTCTTTGATTTTTATTTTTTTAATATTTTTCTTCATGTTCTTCTTCTTTGCAATTTTTATTATTTTTGTTCTTTTCTTAGATTTCTTCAATTCAAGTTACATCTCCTGAGCTAGAGTTGATACTATCACATTATAAAGGCAAAACATACGACTTTAGAAAATAAGCTATGTTTCATGGGCAAGAGTTGGCACTACTACATTGTAGAGGGAAGACTTATTACTTCCAAATAACAAGTTATGTTTCATGGCAAGAGTTGACATAACCACATCGTATTTTGATTTATGAGATGTTTTATAACTCTTACCTTAAAGGCAAGACTTAGCTCAGGGACTTTCAAACAACAAATTATACCCCACGGGCAAGAGTTGACTCTATCACGTTATGTTTTCATTTATGAGATGTTCTACAACTATTGCCTCAGAGGCAAGACTTAGCTCAAGGACTTTCAAACTACGAATTATACCCTATGGGCAAAAGTTGACTCTACCAAATTA
>NW_025870296.1:0-3489 GCF_002878395.1 Capsicum annuum
AAATATATATTATTTTCTTGCTATATATTTTAGAACTCTTAGGGGCATTTTTCTCATACTAAAAACTTTTTCATGAATCAAAAATTTGTGTTATGAAATCTTTCCACTACCCTTTATATAGAATTAATTATAAATCTTTTTATTTTAATTAAAATAATAATTTTAATAACTTACCTTAGGTAAAAATCTAATTCTATAGTTAAACTTATGGAAAACATTAATTCCATTCCCAATGGACCTGTGGCCATGCAGGGAATTTCCATAATTGGAAACTTATACGTGATTATACACGTTATTGTCCAATATAATTGAATACTTTTATATATGTTAGGAGTCTTACCATATATTATTTTCTTGTCATATATTTTAGGACTCCTTAATTTCTTAGATTTTAAGGTCGTAACTTAATGTTATAAATATAATTAAATAATAATTGAAGAAAATAAGTGAAAACACTATTGTTTGTAAAGAGTTTTAATGAAAAGTTCAAATCATATTTCCAAGGATCTTCACACTTTTAATATTATATATGTGTGTGTGTGTATGTATGAATATGTATATCTAAATATGTGTATATATATGTATATCTATCTATCTATCTATCTATATATATATATATATATATATATATATATATATGTGTGTGTGTATGTATGAACAATATAATGAAGTGTAAGGCTGAATAAATATATTTTTCATGGTATCAAGAGTCGTTAGAGGTTACACTAACCCAATTTTTATCATCAAAAGAAAAAAAAAGATCGACCAGCAGTCATGGGTGAAACCAGCAGCTCTTCCATCACAATCAGCCTATCTACTATCTTATCTTCTCCAAATTTTGCATATCAACTTTCTGTTAAACTCACTTCTTCAAACTTTTTACTATGGAAGACACAGTTTATGCCTATATTATATGCTTGTGGTATGAACCACCATATTGATGATAGTACACAAATGCCAAACTAATTTTTGGATGATGCTAATACTAAACTAAACTCGGTGTATATGGTTTGGTTATGTAAAGACCACCTTGTTTTAAGCTGGATTGTTGCTTCTGTTTCAGAAAGTATCCTGCCTCAGTTGGTCGGAGCCATAACTACTCGTGTAGCTTGGGACAAACGTGTTGTTGCATATGCTTTAGGATCAAGGTCATACATTCTTGAACCCAAGACACAGTTGCACACTTTGCATTATGATAATGCTAGTATTGAGTCGTATGTACAAAAGGAAAAGGGAATAGCAGATAAGTTGTCTACATTACAGCACTTGGTTTCAATAGTGATCTGGTAGAATTTGTTCTTGCTGGGCTAGGTGTTTCCTATCATCCTTTTAACAGGTTACTTGAATCACGTCAAGAGGAAATTAGTTTTGATACATTGTATGGATTATTGTTGAATGAAGAATGACAATTGAAAATGGATGAAGCTCTTGTTGTCATTGCACCAATAATACAATATACTCAGATTTCTTTTTCTACCACATGTAGAAGTGGTAGAGGTCAAGGTCGTGGACGTGTCTCCAATCAAGGATTGCAACCATCTCAAAATCGTGGATTTCAAAACTCTGCTCATACCAATTCTACTCCATCTCAAACTTTAGATATGTTTGGAATTATTTGCCATAACTGTGAAGGTAGCGGTCATATTGCACGTGTGTGTCCATCTCCTAGGATTAACAATAGCAACAAAGTTTCTAGCCCACATGTTTTCAATTTTATAAGAACTTCATCTACACAACATTGGTTAATGGATAGTGGCACAACACATCATGTTACACCTGATCTTGATAACTTAGGTGTTCATTCTAGATACCAAGGTCCTGAGAAAGTTACAATAGGTAATGGTTCCAAACTTCCTATTTTCTATAGTGGTAAGATTTCATATGCTATATCTGATAAGAAATTCAATTTTGATGGCATTTTACATGTTCTAACCGCTACTCAAAATTTATTGTCTATTTAGTTCTTTTGCGAAATCTAACCAAGTTTCAATTGAATTTTTTTCTATCCATTTTTTGATTAAGGACTTGGTGACGAGGGACATAGTGAAGACAGGCCCGGGTAACAATGGTCTTCCAGCGTTGAAGTCATCATAACCTTCTTTATATTTAACAACAGATTATATTCTCTTTCAATGTTGCATGCTCGTTTGACTCATAAATTCTTTCCAATAATTCGTCTAGCGTCATTTTCCCTTTATTTAAATCTTATAGTTTATGTTTTACATGTGTTGTTAGTAAGAGTCATAAAGTTTCTTTTCATGAATCTAGTTTTCAAGCCTCCAAGCATTTAGATTTAGTTTTCGGATGTTTGGGGTTCTGCTCCAGTTGTTTTTAATTAAAGGTATCGATAGTATGTGATTTTCTTTGATCATTTTAGCAAATATACATGAATTTATTTTCTTCGTTTAAAATATGAAGTCCTCCCAATATTTATGCAATTTCGTACTTTTTTGAAAAATACTTTGGTCATCCTATTAAAGTTTTCAAGCAGATTGGGGAGGAGAATATCAAGCCTTAACAAATTACTTGAGAAATAATGGAATTGTGCAGCATTCCTCATGTCCATACACCCCTGAACAAAATGGTTGTTTCGAAAGAAAGCATAGACATATTGTTGAAATTGACCAAGCATTTCTTCATCATGCTAATGTCCCACATCAATTTTGGACAAATGCATTTAATACCGTTGTGTATACTATAAATTGTTTACCAACTCCAAACTTAAAAAATTAAACTCTATTTCATGTGTTATTTAACATGAATCCAAAATACTCTTTGTTATGTATTTTACCAGGTCAATTGAATCACGTCAAGAGAAAATTACTTTCAATACATTATATGTAGTTGTTGAATAGAGAATGACAATTGAAAAGGGATGAAGCCCTTGCTGTCATTGCACCTACAACACAATATACTCAGATTTGTTTTTCTACCATCCATGGATGTGGTAGAGGTCGAGGCGGTCGAGGTCATTGACGCGTCTCCAATCAAGAATTCAACCATCTCAAAATCATGGGTTTCAAACTCTGATCATACCAATTAACATAGCATTAACCACGTCCACAAGAATTTTATATTTTTCTTTCAACCAAACTGTTTTGTTAATACAACAACAACAACAAACCTAGTATATTCCCACAAAGTGGGGTCTGGGGAGGGTAGAGCGTACGCAGTCCATACCACTACCTCTAAAGAGGCAGAGAGGCTGTTTCTGATAGACTCCCAGCTCAAGATTAAAGACAGTATACAAAAGCATCAAAGGCAAGGAACATTATGTTTTGTTAATGTATTCAGAATATGTCCCCGACATAGTAATTCACCATCTTCATGTTTCTTTCCCTTTGTAATCACATCTTCAGGGTCCTCGGGAGGAGGTTCTGGAAGAGCACTTAATTGCAGATCAAGTACGTAAAATATTTTCAAGGTAGTCAATAGGAAAATCATCTTGTCCTTTCAACGACTGAAATCTGATCCATCAAAACGATCAAG
>NW_025870297.1:0-1675 GCF_002878395.1 Capsicum annuum
CCGTTGCAATGGGCTCTTCGCAGGAAAAGAATTTGAAGTTTGAGCTCCAGATGTGCTAAAACTCCCTTGAGTCCCGGTTGCCATAGATTTTGTTGCCACAAATCTTGAGGAGCCAATGATGTTCAGTGGATTTCCCTTTTTATTGAGGCTCGATAGTAGACTGAGTGCTTCTTCAACAGGGAGATACTTCATTTTCACAGTCCGTACCTCCTTTTCCCAGTTAATACCATGAGAACCAGGAAACTACTGTGTTTCCTTGGGGGCGCAATGGTCTGACAAATCTTTTCAGAAGCATGTAACTTGGATCCTTTGCCCTTGTCACATACTTCACAGCATCAATCTTTTGGTGCTTCTACACAACAACTCAACACGCAATATCTGAAAGGAAAAGAAAAAAGCAGAATTTTTTATAATAGAAAGTACATAAGAGAACTAAATGAAACAACATGCTAATGCAATGTATCCTCGGAGGTAATTCCAATTTCAGATATCAAAACAACATGCTAATCTCCATGTGTTCATCTTTGGGTCTCCGATTTTTGACTTTTTCGTCTTTCTAGTTAGATGTCCCAACTTTTTACGATCACCGATTGCAAACTCTTCGAATTGTGCCCATTTCAGACAGTTCTTCCCATTTAATCGATGAGAAATTAACTCGAAGGGCATGTGAGAAACACTGCCTCCTTGAGTCATCAGATTTGGAGCTTCCAAAGAAGACATTTTGTCTTCTTTTGATATTCCAGAAAGATATTTTCCCTGAGAAGCTATTTTGACCATATGGTATAAGGGGAAAAATTCCAAGTCTGATACCATGAATGTTTAGATACTGCAAAAATATGTTTTTATTCATAGAGTTGCACAATATTTATAGGTGAACAAGAAGATCAAAAGAATCTAATCAATCCCTAATTCCTTGGAGTTATGTTGCGTGGACTCATTGATTTCGCTTGTCGTCGTCGTAAGAAAAATCGGCGACTGTATTGTTGTCGTCGTCGGAAGGGAGAAAATCGGTGACTACTGTCACCGTCGGAATCCGGCAAGAAATCCGGAGACAATAATCATCGGAATCAGTGACTGTTGTCATCGTCGGAATTTGGCGACTGTAATTTTTGTCGATGTAATTTGAATCGTTGGGAAATCTGGCGACAATCATCATCGGAATCAGCGACTGCTATCATCGTCAAAATTTGGCGACTGTAATTTTTGTCGAAGGAATTTGAATCGTTGGGAAGAAACAGAAAGTGGTTGAGGATTGGGAAGATGACTCGTCAGATCTAATTTTTAATAATATTTTTTAAAATATAAAAAAAGTTTATATTAATATAGTCAAAAGATATGTGTGTGTGGTTTCTCATCAAAGAATTTCTATATTAATATATATGTGTTTGTTGATTTCCCAAAAATACAAGTATATACCAATCCTAATTGAAAAAAGTAACTAAAAGTTATCTTAAAAGTTAAAAGTAGATTTTTAGAATATCTTTATAACTTTATATTTATAATATTTAATTTTTTAGCCAAATTCCTGCATCCGTATCCATACTCGGATTCGCACCTCCGAGTTTTAAAATTTAAATTTTGACGAATCCGACTATCTCGGGATTCGCACACGTCTCGGATACCCGCACCGGAGTTTATGCAACTTAGCCTAGGAGATACATGAATTAAGGGATTT
>NW_025870298.1:0-1421 GCF_002878395.1 Capsicum annuum
TTCGGATGCATCTGCTTGCAGTTTGCCATTCCTTAATTCTTTGCAACAAGTAAGGCAAAGTTCATACGAACATCTTGAACAACTCCGGTGAAAATCAACAATAAAAGCACTGCAATAGTTGCTGCAAAATAACGGGTGACATTCAATAATCAGTGAACTTATCAGATAATTGCAGTCTAAGGTAAATGTGAATGCATTGCTCACCAATAAATGCACTCGTCCTTCTCGTATTCTGCTTTCTTTATATTAACGTCTGAATCTGGCAATGCGCAGAAAAAGAAATATTGTACTAAATGAAAAATTGTACTAAATGAAACAATCTTTTTATTGGATAATTACAGCCACAAAACTCAATATTGGTCATTGAATAAAATGCTCATATGACCAGGCTTTCTATTTAGAAAAGTGAAAGCAAATCAACTTAGAGATTTTTGGCTTCATCAAATGTAACCAACGGTATGTGACAACCTATTAAATGACACAGCCTCTCTATAAATTAAATAGAGAGATTTAATACCTTGAATCTGGCACTCAATCTGCTTTTCAATCATTTGCTCGGTATTAAATTATTCCAGAGCAGGCAAAAGTGCTCGTACAATGTGCTTAGAGTACTCGAGTTTTTCTTCATCGCTGAACTTCACCTCGACATTCAAAAAATGCTGCATTGCAAACAAGAGAACCACTAAATTTTATTTAATAAATGTTTTTAGAGCATTAGACAAAGAGAAAAATTGAAAGAATCCTACTTTCGCTAATCCATCTAACCGCAAACATGCTATGCAGTTGCAAACGTTACGACATACAGGGCAAGCTTTTAAAAAGTCCTCCTCTGGCATCCCAGGATACCTGCGTAGAGGACAAGCAGAAAACATAAATGATGAGCATCAGAAACTATCATTTACGGATAAACAGATACAGTCTAAAGAAATGTGAGGTGAACAGGCAACGATTACAGGTATAATGGATATAGGCTATTCTTCTTAAATACAAATACAACTTTATTTTGGAAGTTATCTAAGCTTAAAATGGTTGAGTAAAGGAAACTCATTAACAGAAATATTCAAAATAAGCAGCAATACATCGGAAATATGACTAGGCGCTTGATGGAAATAGATCATACAGAAATGCTAAGTCATCAAAGCCATATATATCATCGAAGAGTTCAACTCCAATGGGATATATATAATATAATATATCATCGAAGAGTTCTTGGAAACACTATCATATCATACGATTGTCAAGCATCAAACTAAATGACCCAAAAAAAAAAAAAAATCACTGCCTACAAAAACACAATAAAATACTACCATGGACAAAAAGCACAAGTACTTAGCAAAAATAAGGATGCGAATGAGGCACGGTGGTGAGGAGGACAGGGAAGGGCACACCTTAACTTGCTATAGTTTGAGCCCGCCCCCGGC
>NW_025870299.1:0-4264 GCF_002878395.1 Capsicum annuum
GCACCAGATGCCCTATCAAAAAAGCAGTACTCAATTTTTATCAGAATAGCTTTACTTGGGCTAAAAAATATATAAATCTAAGATATTAAACATAATCTAAGTTCAATATCTAATTAAAACAAATTTTTTATGCTGCAAATAAATACTTTTAAGTTATCTTCTCGTAATATTTGAGAACCGTCCGATTTAGTTAACATTTAATCAATGTAGTAGACGAACTACCAATAAAAATATAGAGCAAGACATTCGCACAAATAATTAACTCTTATACCGAATAATACATGAAATTATTTAAGCAACTTTGTTCATGCTTTGATTCACAATAAAAACTTATAGAAATAATAGTATGTGTTGAATAAGAACCTGTATGGCGAACTACACCAATAGAAAAGGCTCCAACGTCGTTAAAGAAAACTCAAACCGGGACCAAAACTCAACCTGTCACTACTTCGTTGTATTTTGTTCTCTGTGTTTTCTTTCTTTCTATGTAGATTTCGTGCTTTTGTTTTTCTTTCTTCCAAACGCTTTCTTTCCTTTGGTTTCAATGTTGTTTCTTTCTTTTCTTTTTCCCGTGTCAAAAAAAAAATTCCCCTTAAGTGTTGATGACTTTGTATTCATATAGGTGTAGGTGTGTTTGTCGTGTGTGTGTGTTATGGGAAAATGGGGGAGATGTTCTGTGAGAGTGGGACTGGTGGGTGGTTTGGGTAGTTTAGGATTCTCTCTTCTTTTTTTTTCTTTTTTTTTTAATTAATATTTTAAATAAAATAAAAATAATAAAATCTATTTTAAAACTAACAAAATACAAGATAAGTTAATTAGCTAGTCTTAGGAATATGGTTAAGAAATATTAATATCACAACATTCTTTATAAAAAATTGAAAGAAGAAATAAATATAATTTAGAATATTTTTTTTTTTTTTTCTAAAAATAAATAAACAAATTAAAAATAAAAATAAAAACTTATTTAAAATGTGACTCTATTTTTGTAGTTTTTTTCAAAAAATTTTAAAATAAATTTAGTAAAAATAAGATAAATTTAAAATATCCAATTTAGACCCTAAAACGAAATTGAACACTAAAATGGCAAAAGCACTTAGGTTTGGTAAAAAAATTAGGTGTTTACAGAATGCCCCTCTTTGCTTGGAAATATGAAGAATTTTCAAGCAAAGAAGTAAACATGACTAATTTTGGCCCAACCCTTTATTCAATATTAGTACGTAAATAAGGGGTGCGACCGAGTCTTGGTTTTAGACATCCTACATATCCCGGGTTATGAGAGAATCAGGTCACATGTAGTTCAAGTGGGTATAAGAGTGAGTGGATGAATTGGAGAGTCGAGTTGAGGTCCCGTCGAGTTTCCGGTTCGTTGCTCCTTTTATTACATCAAAGAATGAAACTAGAAATAAAAGTACAAGATCCTATTTATTCTATTTGTCTTGATCCCTTTGCTTCAGATCCTCCTATTGAATCTTCAGTTATCGCCTCACCTTCTTCTGGTGGGTACCTCGATCTCAGGATTTGATCTTGAAGTTAGGATTTGAGATTTGAACTTGCAACTTGGATTGAGTCATTGACACTCTACCAAAGAACAGTTCATAGAATGCTTTGGATGCTTATTCTCCTTATCAGAAGCTAAAAAGATGTCTCTTGAGATGTTGGGCCGCTACAGATACAGAGCTGACTCTAACTATCTTCAACCTAATCATTCTTCTATATTCTGATCGGAGATGAAATTCCATTCTTGGATAAATCTGTGCTTTGCAGAAAACCTGCAAGCCATCAAAAAAGACGAAACAAAACAAACAAAATTTTCTGCCCCAGTTTACACTAGGAAAATTTTGTGAGTTATTAGAAAAACTATAATCTAGTTTAAAATAAATAAATGAATGGATAGAAATTTAGGCTAGGAGCGCGATAAAATAAGAACCCTATTCTTAATAATGCGACCAAAGGGGAGTTATGCCTAATGGATGCATGAAAAAGAATTACGATTTTTGCTTCTAAAAAATGTGACTAGGGGTTGTCATGCCATATGAAGACATAAAGAAGAAAAATAGAAAGGTTTATTTCCTAAAATGTCAACTAGGGGACGGCGTCCTATGAATACGAAAAGGATGTCAACTAGGGGATGGCGCCCTATGAATACGAAAAGGATGTCAACTAGGGAATGACGCCCTATGAAGACGAGATAAGATGTCAACTAGGGGATGACGCCCTATGAAGACGAATAAGATGTCAACTAGGGAATGACGCCCTATGAAGACGAGATAAGATGTCAACTAGGGAATGACGCCCTATGAAGACGAATAAGAGGTCAACTAGGGGATGACGCCCTATGAAGACGAGATAAGATGTCAGCTAGGGGATGACGCCCTATGAAGATGAAATAAGATGTCCACTAGGGGATGGCGCCCTATGAAAACGAAATAAGATGTCAACTAGGGATGACACCCTATGAAGACGAATAAGAGGTCAACTAGGGGATGACGCCGTATGAAGACGAGATAAGATGTCAGCTAGGGGATGGCGCCCTATGAAGACGAACTAAGATGTCCACTAGGGGATAGCGCCCTATGAAGACGAAATAAGATGTCCACTAGGGGATGGCGCCCTATGAAGACGAAAAAGATGTCAGCTAGGGGATGGCGCCCTATGAAGACGAATAAAGATGTCAGCTAGGGGATGACGCCCTATGAAGACGAATAAAGATGTCAACTAGGGGATGGTGCCCTATGAAGACGAAAAAGATTTCAACTAGGGGATGACTCCCTATGAAGACGAAAAAGATGTCAACTGGGGATAGCGCCCTATGAAGACGAGAAAGATTAGGATTTTTTTTTTTTTCTAGAGAAGAAAAAAAATGCCCCAGTCTTGAATATGAGGGGTTTTATTATAATTATATTGATACGAACTTAGAATTATAGGAGTGTAATAAAAAGAGAAAATTTAAGAAAACTTAACTTTGCTATACTTGTTTTTTTTTTTCACTATATTTCACAAGATTGCTTTTCCCCTGTTCAAATAAAGAAAGAAAAAAATATTGTGAGTTTTAAACTTGGCAGTTGGTTTGTGGCCTTGAATCCCTTGGAGGTTTGCCTTATCCTTGCCCCAACTTGATACGGTTGATTAAACTAATTTGTTGGCGAGCTTGAATCTTCGTCTTTCAAATTCCGTTGTATTTTTGTTTGTTTCAGTATGATTCTGTTTTTCATTTTCAAATACTTCACTCGTAACCCTTATCTTAACTGGCTCTCTGTCCTTGTCAAGGTGGTGAACTCCCAACAATCTCTGCTCAATTTCACTGGGAGCCCTGATCAATTTTGCGTGTTTTTATTTATTTTGCATTTGAATGCAAGATTTACGCATAAAAACAAAACGGGTAAGATGAAATAAGGAAAAGTTGAAAGAAGAAATAAAAGAATTATGTTAAAATAGAAGGTATTTTTAACAGTAAAGGAAGGAAGCTTATTTGGAGGTATATATTAACTTGAATAAAACATGACACGCAATTTGGAGTAGACATTTGACCTTTCAGAACTGTCTAATCTCGAATTAGGCTGCACCTTTCAATCAAATCAGTCATCCTTCTTGATCTTTGTCCTGTCATGATAAACTTTGTTTGACTAAAGTCATTCCTTCTCGGATTTTCTCAATTCCCCCCTCTAATTTCGATTGTTTCGTTCATCATTGTCTTATGGCGCCCCTGAGGGTTTTCACCAATAAGTTTCTTTTTTTTTTTGTCGGATATCTATATATACAACACACAAGGCTTGACATTCTCAAAAATTGATCGGAAGGTCTTTAAAGGACAAAAGAAAAAGGATTTTTAGGATAGGTTACAACTTGAGAGCCATATAAAAGGGACAATAGGATATATATCTCATATTTCTTTTTTCTTTTTTTTAAGTACCAATTTTTTTTTATTTTTTTGCCAAGATTTTTCTTTTTTTTTTTGTCGGACCGAACCCCAAGATAAGGCTGCCTACGTAACCATTTAGGAATCAGGTCGAACGTAGTTCAATGCTAACGCACTTTTTTTTTTTACTCCAAAAAAGGTAAGCGAAGAAAGGTAAATAAGGCTCGAAGGGCTGACAAGGGATTAATGACATTTAGTTAGGTAGAATAATGGCCTTTCATCATCTCAACTTGAGAATGTTAAGCACAAGTGTGTCAAATATAATATCTTTTGACTGAATCGGCATTGATAGCTTTTTCTGTCATTTTTCCGTCCAGATCCGCAAGTTGCAAAGCTCCATTTGATAAT
>NW_025870300.1:0-1919 GCF_002878395.1 Capsicum annuum
TGGCATGCCTCAGTCGATTTTTGTCCCAGAGCACTCCCGAACCCTTGGCCCACCCCCAAAACCGTGGGCTATAGTACACCAATTTGGCCTGAAAATACCTCGTTTTGCCCATTTAACCACCCAAATGGCCATAAAAATTTAAACAAACCACAATGGGATGATTCCTAACCTTTCTGTCATGCACCGGTCGATTTTTGGCCCATAGCACACCGGGACCCCAGGCCAACCGCTAAAATTGTGGGCTATAGCACACCAATTTGGCTCAAAAATGCCCAGTTCGCATCGTTGATCCCGGTCGTCCACCCAAATGGCAATGAAAATTTAAATGGACCAAACTGAGATGGTCCACAACCTCCTTAGCATGCCCCGATCGATTTTAGGCCCACAGCACGCCCAGACTCTGGGCCCACCCCCAAAACCGTGGGCTGTAGCACACCAATCTGGCCTAAAAATGCCCCATTTGCGCCGTTTCATAGGTTTGTCCACCCTAATGTCCATGAAAATTTAAACAGACCACAATGAGATGATCCCCAACTTCTCTGGCATGCCTCGGTCGATTTTTGGCCCACAGCACCCCCGAATCCTGAGCCTTCCCATGAAACCGTATGTTATAGCACACCAATTTAGCCCAAAAATGCCCTGTTTATGTCATTTCACTCATTTTTCCACACAAATAACCACAAAAATTTAAACAGACCGTACTGGGTTGATCCCCAACTTACCTGGCATGCCCCGCTCAATTTTTGGCCACAAAATGCCCGAACCCCAGGCCTATCCCCAAAATCGTAGGCTATAGCACACCGAATTAGTCCCAAAATGACTCGCTCGAGCTGTTTCACCCCTTGGTCTACCCAAATGGCGATGAAAATTTAAACGAACCACTCTTGAACGATCCCCAACCTCCCTGGCACGCATTGGTCTATTTTCCGCCTACAACACGCTCGGACCCCGAGCCAATCACCAAATCCGTGGGCTATATAACAACGATTTGGCTAAAAAATACATCGTTTGCGCCGTTTTGCCCGTTTGTCCACCCAAATGGCTGCAAAAATTTAAACGGACCACACTGAGATGATCCTCCCTGGCATGCCCAGGTCAATTTTTGGCCCACAGCACGCTTAGATCCCGAGCGCGCCCCCAAAACCATGTTTTATAACATACCGATTAGACCCGAAAACCCCTGTTCACGCTATTTCGCGCATTTTTCCACCCAAATGGCCACGAAAATTTAAAAGAAATATACTACGATGATCCCCAACCTCCCTGGCATACCCCGATCGATTTTTGGCCTACAGCATGCCCATAACCCGAGCCCACCTCCAAAACTGTGGGCTATAGCACCCTAGTTTGGCCCGAAAATGCCCCGTTCGTGCTGTTTCGCCCATTTGTCCACCCAAATGGCCACGAAATTTTAAATAAACCACACTATGATGATCCCAAACCTCCCTAGCACACCCGGTCAATTTTTGGCCCATAGAACACCCGGACCCCGGGCCCACCCCTAAAACCGTCGGCTATAGCACACCGATTTGGCCCAAAAATGGCCCGTTCGCACCGTTTTGCCCATTTGTACACCCAAATAGCCACGAAAATTTAAGCGGATTACACTGGGATGATCCCTAACCTCTCTTTGACTCCCTAGTAAATTTTCAGCCCTCAGCACACCCGGATCCCCAGCCCACCCCAAAATTGTGGGCTATAGTACACCGATTTTGCCCAAAAATGCCCCGTTCGCCCTGTTTAACCTGTTTGTCCACCCAAATTGCCACAAAAATTAAATGGACCACACTGGGATGATCCCCAATCTCTCTGGCATGCTCGATCAATTTTTGATCCACAACACGCTCGGTCCCTAGAGTCATCCCCAAAATTGTGGGCTATAGCACATCGATTTGGCTCAAAAATGCCCCGTTCATGCC
>NW_025870301.1:0-1198 GCF_002878395.1 Capsicum annuum
CAAGAGTTTGTCTCCACACCTCTAATTTATCATTCACCCCCCACCCCACCCCACCCCCGCGCGCGTCTCATCAATCAAAACTACATCATCTGTAACATCATTTTAGTACAAATGATGGAATAACATAATTTCGGGATTAAGTAGTACCTTATACCAAACATGGAATAAAATTAATCCTAAACTTTATCTCGAAACTATTTTTCTTATCCCTTTTACCAAACGATCCCTTAGTGAAAATCGACGATTTTTGCATATTTGATTTTGTGAAAATATTTCAAAAAAAAAAAATTTGAAATTTGAAAAATATCAAAAATTATTTCTAATTTAAGTTATTCCTAAAAGTTTAACAACACTTGCAATTCATATTTATGATTAAACATAACATCAATTTTTAAATATTATTTTTTACTTTAAAATATTTTTTTAAAAAAATATTTATATTTTTCATGGCTAAACACAAATAAGAGCTAAAAATACAAATGAGTGAGGAAGATTGAAATATAAAATAAAAAAGTAATGTTATAGAAAAAGAAGAAAATATGAGAAAATGAAGGAACAAGACATAATGGATCCCACAAAAACATATGTCAAAAATTAAAAATCCTCACACAACTATATTATTGGGTGAGTCTCACCCATATTAAAATTTTTCTCCATCTCACAAACCTAAGATCAAATTACGACATTTTATCAGTCAAAAAAGCATCAAAAGCATGTGATGTCACCCAAATGGTTTTACTGTATTTATATAAAAACATTCGTGCTTTCAATTATATATATATAACAAAAAAAGACAGTTTGACGCACTAAAGCTAACACTATATGCAGTATTTGGAGAAAGATTCTACCACAAGGGTGTATCGTACGCAACCTTACTTTGTATTTCTGCCAGAGACTGTTTCCAAGACTTGAACACGTGGCCTCCTGGTCACATGGCAGTAACTTTACCAGTTACTCTAAGGCTCCCCTTCTA
The DNA here is from genome assembly GCF_002878395.1 of Capsicum annuum. Lineage (NCBI taxonomy): Eukaryota > Viridiplantae > Streptophyta > Magnoliopsida > Solanales > Solanaceae > Capsicum > Capsicum annuum. The sequence continues at coordinate 974 of NW_025870301.1, forward strand.
AAGGGCGCACTAAAGCTATCGCTATGCGAGGTATTTGAGAAAGGACCTCACCACAAGGATGTATCGTACACAACCTTACCTTTCATTTCTCCCTTATAATATTTCTTGTTTAAGAAATATCTCCATAAACTACTGATAGTAGGTTTTTTACGCATTAGTTTATATTGACCATCTTTTAGCTTTATCTTAATTTAGATGGAAGAAAAAAGAAACACCTCAAGTTAA
>NW_025870302.1:0-1749 GCF_002878395.1 Capsicum annuum
ATATCGTATATGTAGACAAGATCCATAATTTTCAGTTTATATGTTTTTTATCACTTTTTTTCAGCTTACTATGTTCTTCATAGATTATTTATACATATTTTGAACCTGTAACTACAATGGTTGCTCTACCCTAGAACAAAAAAACTTTTAAAAAAAAATGATTGCACCACCATTGTTCATCAAACAATTAAGGGGTCGTTTGGTAGAATGCACTAGAAAAATTAATGCATGTATAAATTAGCTTTTTGATTGGTACACTTTTTCAATCTATGTATAACTAATGCGATAACAAATTACAGAACTCTATTTGGTATTAAATTGTGTGTTATCTAATACATATAAATTCATGGTAGTAGTAATGCAATGAGTTTTAAGGCATGCATCAACAAATATTTATTTTAAAGAATATTATGCAATGCATTTATTTGGAATACATCAAATCAAGCATAAGAAAAGTCTTAATATAACTAATGTAAGCATTACTAATACAAAAATTTCTAATACATTATATTTTATACTATTCTTATACATCTTACCAAACGAGCCAAAAGGATGAAATAATAAAGCTTTAAAAGTTCAGTAATGCTTCATGCAAAATACTAAAGATAAAGTTATCAAAAAAATGAATTTTTAAAAAGAAAGAAGAGAGAGAGCGCAAAGTCTCACCAATTGTTTGGCTGAAAGAGAAGAAATTATTGTGTGGAAAAAGTGAGTGAATGTATGCAACTATTTATACAAAAATAAAATAAAATTAAGGATTTTTTTTTATTTTTTTTTCTTTTGGTTTTTATGATGATGAATTGACATGTCATCCAGTGTCCTTTTCTTTTCCTTTTGGTCTTTAAGATGATAAATTGACATGCCAACCACTGTCCTTTTCTTTTCCTTTTGGTAATAATATCTCCTTCTGTTGCAGAATTTTCCATTTTGTAATTTCTACCATGCATAAAACGAATTCATCATAATTAAGGGTAATTAACTCATACCAAATAAAGTGGGAATGCATATATGATTAAGTGATATATTAATGTTTTGAAATTATTATTATTATTATTGTTGTTGTTATGTGATAACCCCATCCAAATGATTTCTCTTCTTCTCTTAAGATACTTTTTTGGGAGCGATTCATCCTTCCTGAACGTAGCATCCAACTCTCAGTTGTACTACGCTCTCTAAGTATGCTTGTTCTCACCTTCTTCTTGACCCTGACAAGTCTTTGTGAAATAACTCCGATGCAAACTAACTATGACCTAACTATATCAGTCGAAATGCCGATTGACTGCGTCTACCTATCTTCAAACACCCAGGAATGTTCACTTGGTCACCTACCAATAATGCCCTTCAATCTTTTTATCTCTTCATTACTTTTCACCATTATGGTTCACCACACCCACGACCTCAAATTCTTATAGTGTCATGTTTATGATATCCTCTTTGTCTATCTTTATATAATGTGCCATGTTTATGATATCCTTTGTCTATCTCTGTATAATGGCTAAATACATATACGGGCTCCTTAACTATTTCACTTTTTTCGTATAGGCACTTCAATTAAACCATCTACTTATTGGACCCTTGGCTCCTTCACAAAATGTGTCAATTGAGCCCAATTACTAACGTAGCGCTGACATGGCGTGATATGTTTAATGCACTCTCCTAAAGGAGAGTGAGAAACCATTTTTAATTAAAAAAATTAAACATAAGCAATTCCAACCAATTAAAAAAACCACATTAAAGAATTTTTTTTTT
>NW_025870303.1:0-2434 GCF_002878395.1 Capsicum annuum
CTTAGTTCATGGCACATATAGCCTACATATAAGGTTTAACAACTAACAAATTATGATCTTTCTCCAACTTATCACCTTCTTAATTCCATGCCAAGAGGAAGAACCAAAAATCGCAAGATATTGAGTAGACTAGAGAGTTTACTGCAGATAACGATCGTCAGCAAAGAATCTATTATGAATTTCCGTTACAACAGAGAACTATATAATTGTCCTTGAACATCTTATAATTTAAAACAGATCATCCAAACGGCCTTAACATTTTCATACACTAACAAAAATTGACATTAGTATTCTCGTTCAAAAATTCATCTTAAGTCGACATAGAAGAGTATAAACTTCCTAGGTGATTTCACATGTGTTATCAACATCAAAAACAAAAGATCTCAAAACATAAACAAAAAGTATTTGAAACCAATACAATGAACCTGCTTACGATTGCTCTGGCACTGAAAGCTTAATCTTTTTAAGGGCACGGGGATTTGTTCCATCTCCACAGTTTGATTGATAGCGCATTGCTCTTGCAATCTTTCAGGGTTAAAGGCCGTCACCTCAGGTGATATATCATGTGCCTATAATGAGGACAAAAGAGTGACATCATAACAGAGACATTGTAATCTATAAAATATGGAGCAAACGATGCATAATAAGTGAGCTAACTAGCAAAACATATGGGACTTGAGGTACCACATTGTCCATAGTTTGTGCAGCCTAAAAATTTTTTTAAAAATATTCAATTAGATTATAGTAGTCTCAAAAAATTTTTAAAAAGCTAAATTTAGCTTAGAAAAGTCTAGAAAACACCTCAGCAAAGGGCTCTTCAGCATGGTCGACCTGATTCAAATTGAATATACTGAAGAACTCATAGCGCCAATCTCTAGGAACACCTCCTGAGATTCAATAGCCAAAAGAAATCGCAGAATTAAATAATTGTATATTAGCACAACACCACAAACAAAGAATAACAATTAATGCAAATTTAAAAACAAGAAAAGCACTTTCCAGAAAAAATTAATCTCTGATAAGTGCACCAAAAACTTTAAAGTATGGCATTATCAATCATTCCATTCGATGTATTTTCTATGGGCAGTCTTTTCTTTTTAGACCGTTTAAAAATAATAATAAGAACAAGAACAATAAAATTCTAAATCTAAAATTGTTTAATAATATTTTCATTTTAATGATATGTTAATATAAGAATTGACATGGCATGTTGAAACCTACTACTATATATCATGGATACTTTTAGTATGTTAACACTCCGTTCATCCTATGTAATCTTCCCTTATTAGTTTGCCCTCAACAAAATGACTCAATTATATATTTCAGAATAATTTAACTTTAAAATTCTCATTTTACTATAATAATTTATAGTCACATGTCTTATGTTTATTTTAGCCGTCATGTTTAAAAGACTTCCTTTATTTCTTAAAATCACTCCCTATGACACATGGCTTTTAAATAAAGAATTAATAAATTTGTGGTAAAAGACTTCCTTTATTCCTTAAAACGCAAGGCATTTGAAACCAATACAACCAAACCTGCTTCAAAAGAATCTGGAGCATTGGAGTTTGGTTCCAGTACCGTAGTTTGTTCAGTGTAAATACCAAGTCCATCTCCTTCATCCTGGAAGGAATAAAACCGATAGTTATGTCGCAACTTTACGAAAATATGTTGCTGTATTGGAAATGTAAAAACATACGTTGGACTCCCATTGTTGAGGCATATATGGAATCAGCTCCGTCGGGTGGCTGTATGACACATGAACATTAAAAAGAGATTGAAATCTACAGATTCGAGAACTTCAACAATCAAATCGATGCTTTCACTATGCAATATCTAAGTAATAACTAATTATCACTATGCAATATAAGTAATAACTATTCTAATTAGAAAAGAAAAAAAAGCAACTTCATGGACTATATTTATTTGATCTCGCCAGCACAAAGAGGACAGTCATGGACAAACAAGCAAGCCAACTTCTTTGATGGACCAAGCAGACCGATAACAAACACGTATTGTCTTTCATATTCCTCTTATCTTGAAACTAAGCAGTAGCAACAACGCCCTTGATATTCGTCTCTGTTGTCCTTGGGTTAGTGACAACATGGAACCTCCAGTAATCAAGGTTTCACTTTAAGTCATCCCGATAGCCTATTATCCCCATATTCCTCCACAACCATAGAGTTCCAAAACATCTCTATCATAGGGTCTATGTTGCTCGGACTCTTCCAACAATGTCATTGGGTGTGTATTGGATCCTTCAAAAGCAGTGCATTTTTGAAGGATCCGACATAGGTGCGGCCACAATTTTTGAGAGTTCGAGCAACTTAGCATCGGGTTACTCAAACCCTAATTTTGCGTTACTTTCATAGCCCTAAACTCTATTTTACTATGATTTATATATACTTTGGATGGAGAGGAAGTTAGTCAGCTG
>NW_025870304.1:0-1412 GCF_002878395.1 Capsicum annuum
TTTCTACGTCAGCATGCTTAAATAAACATAGAATTCAGATCCTCGTAATCTTTCATAATATTGCGCCAATATTGTGTCAAAGATATTGATGATATATCATTTTGTATCGATTCACAATGCGACATAACATTTTGAGATTTCATCACTTCATTATTTTCAGGTACATAAACCTCTCATAAGGTTTCATGAAGTGGTATGTCGTAGGCTCTTCAAGAGCTCATTGCGTTCTTATTATGATTATTTGCTCCTTATTTTTCAAGGACAATTTCATTTGGAACCGATCAGTCTATCACGCTTCACGCATGCATCGACTTTGTTCTTTAGGAACACAAAATAAGAGTACTTGCGCTTAATATGAGATGCTTTCAGCATTTGACTTGAATTATCTTTTGAATGAGGATATGGTGATAATTCCTAACATATTTCATAGTGCTGGTGTTTTCTCTCTCTAACGGCTCTCTCTCTCTCTCCCTCCCTCCCTACCCTCTCTCTCTCTCGCCCCGATCCCCGGCCCTCGTCGCCGTCGCTGACCGTCGGCGCCGACCCAACCCGACCCCCGACCCCCGGCCCCGACCTCCGGCCTCCGGCGTCGACCTCCGTCGCTACTCTAACGGCTCTCTCTCTCTAATGGCTCTCTCTCTCCCTCTCCCTACCCTCTCTCTATCTCTCTCCCCGGTCCCTGGCCTCCATCGCCGTCGCCAACCGTCGGTGCCGACCCGACCCAAATCCGGCGCCGACCCCCGTCGCCCTCCGTCGCTGACCTCCGGTTCCAAGCCCCCCCCCCCCCCCCCCTGTTCATACCCCCCAACCTTTTCTATCCATACCCCCTCCCCCTCCGGCGCCGGCGGGGTACAATAGCCCAACAGCCGAAGCTCGGTCTTCAGACGCAGCTTCGTCTGCACCCGCCGCCCGGTCTCCAGAAGCCGCAGCACCCAAACGACGACCAGTTCCCTCGGTCGCCAGCAGCCGCAGCTTTATCTCAGCACCGGAATCCCCCGAAAGCCGGTCAACGCTGGGCTTGGTTTTCGTCTTGGTCTACAAGCGTAATCCGGTGACTTCTAACCTTTGTTATTTCATTCTTCATTCTGTATTCTTTCATTCTTCGTATTATGCTAGTAGTAGCCCCTGTACCTTGACTTGCGTGGGATTTGTGGATATTGTCTTTTGTCTGTTGTTGTTGCTGCTGTGGTCATTTCTTGCACTGCTTTGGATTGGGTTATCAACTCGGGAATCTGTATTTGGGGTTGTGGGTGTTGAGTCCAGTGGTGTTTGCCCCCTAATTGAGTATAGTTTTGTTTCTGGAGTATTTCTTTGAATTTGTGTGAGCCTTGTATTTCTTGCTGCTGCTTTGCTACTACCATCGTTTATATCTTTATATTTTCTTATACTTTCGTGTAGTTGTGGCTGTGGGC
>NW_025870305.1:0-4453 GCF_002878395.1 Capsicum annuum
GTATCATTTTTTTTGTATGTATTTTATTTGTTTCATTATTGTTGATGCAGTTATTGATGTTGTTGGTGGGGTTGACATTGTTGAAACTTATGGTGTTGCTGATGGTTCTGGTACAAAGGATGTTGCTTCTTTGTTGTTGATGATGTTGTTGGAACAAATATTATTTCTTTTTTATTGATGTTTATGTTGTTGTTGATGTTGCAATAGATGGAGAAACTGTTGGAAAAAATAAAACCACCAGAAAGGCTGGTTTGATGTATTCCATCAGACTCCGCATCTATTGCAATAGACTTCACATCTGTTGTAACAGAATCCACATCTGTTGCAACAGACTCCCCATCTGTTACAACAGACTCCATATCTGTTGCAACAGACTCCACATCTGATGCAACAGATGGACAATGTTATTTTTGTGACATTAATGTTTTTCCTCTTCTTTGTAGATATAAGGAACTAACAGTTGATCAACTTTTGACGAACTATCTCTAGAGGCTGCAGTAAAGATGAGATCAGAGGAATAAGCTGCTTGTAGATAGAACCACTTCATATGTGGGAGGTATGTATTACTGATAATGTTATCGTAGCAACACACATAGAATGCACTGATTTGTGAATGATGTTTTTACTGATTAGTCATAGATCGTTCAAACAAGATGTCTGCAATTTTACAGTTAAGTTTGGTAGGTCCAAACTGATAAGGCTGAGGGACCATGAATATGGTTTTGATAGCCTATTAAGATTTAATAGCAGTTATTGCTTATGTTTATTTGTCAAGCATTGTGAAGGAATCTAATTTTTGTGTCATTGTAAAGAGATTCAATAGTGATTGGACTAACTTTTAGGGTGCATTGGACCCTTAGAGGGTCTTCAAAGCTTAACACTGCATCTAATAAGAACGGAAAACCAATATATTTATTACCCTGGCCAAAATTTATATGGCTAGGTTGCTCGCTTGGGTTGATGATTTTATGTCAGAATGTGCGGTAGAAGAATTATTTCGAAGGAAAATGGGTGGTTGATGGAAGACTATATCATCTGAGAGCTAATTGAAGAAGATACATAGGGTAGAAAGTAATGTCTAACAAGTCTAGCCGGTGGAATTATCTTAACAGATGCGATATCTAAATCAAGTGCAAATATGAAAGTGTATTCGGTAATGTAATTTCATCTGTTGTGTCTCTGAAAGAAAAACAATATAGATGGACACTTCGCTAGGCAGCTGCGTGGTCGGGATTATCACCTAGATAGAAAATAAGAGAAGACCAACAAAGAAGCCTCACGGGCATCGAGGGTAGAAATGATGTACAGCAAGTCTAGAAAACTTATGCCAATAGCAACTGCAGTTAAAATAAGGAATCTAAGTGAAGGCGGCAAATTTTTGAATTTTAAATTTCATCCCATGACTTCTTGTTTGTGTTTTCGATCAGGTCCATTGTCGTTGACCTGATCAAAACAACAAACGAGATTGAAAGGCAAATAGAGTATTATTGATTCCTTAGCAATATGGTTATAATTGATTGTGTTTTCTTGCCTTGACATGCTTTCAACACTCCTTGGAGAAGATCAGAAGCTTGCTATAGTATGCGAATCCCGACAATTTTCAAGCCTGCCTCCAGCTTGTTGATTCTGTATTCAAGCTGGTTGTTGCCCTCTTCAAAGTTGGTAAAGAGTTCCTCGTCTCTTGTGAGCTCGATCAGGAACACTACCTTCAAAGTTGTGGCATTCTAGAATCCCTTCAGAACACTTTCTTCAGAAGCCTTAAAGGATACATGGAGGGTCTCTGTGTTTGTTTTAGGTCAAAATATGTTGATGCAAGTTGAAGATGTGGTCCTAAAAGTTGAATAACACACTTTTATCTAGCGTTGCTCCATGCATCTTACTCAACTAATTTGATAAATTCGTAAATATGGAGTTACGTAGCGTATGATCTAAACCGGCTCTACCAAGCCTATGAAATGCTATATAACTCTAAACTCATTACTCTATCAAAAAAATATGACCGAGTTAGTGCACAAATTGAACGAGCTCAATCTCTCAGCTTTTCTGTTGATTGCTCTTATCCAATATAGATGACAAGATATCTGCTATACAAAAGTCTACACCATCACCAGACATGTCCCCAGGCAATCAAGTCTGGCGATGGTGTAGACTTTTGTATAGCAGATATCTGGTCATCTATATTGGAGAAGAGTGATCAGCAGAAAGGCTGACAAATTGGGCTTTTTTCCTATGTGAACTAACTCGGGCATATTGTTTTGATAGGGTAATGAGCTTGGAGTTACGTAACATTAGATAGGCTTCGTAGAGCCGGTCTAAATCGCATGCTACGTAACTCCATGCTTACTAATTTATCAAATTGGTTGAGCAAGATGCATGGAGCAACGCTAGATAAAAGTGTGTTGTTCAACTTTAAGGACCACATCTTCAACGTGCATCAATATATTTTGACCTAAAATAAACACAGTGACCCTCCATGTATCCTTTAAAGCTTCTGAAGAGAAAGTGTTCTGAAGAACTTCTAGAATGCCACAACTTTGAAGGTAGTGTTCCTAATCGAGCTCACAAGAGACGAGGAACTCCTTACCAACTTCAAAGACGGTAACGACCAACTTAGATACAGAATCAACAAGCTGGAGACAAGCTTGAAAATTATCGAGATTCACATACTACAACAAGCATCTGATCTTCTCCAAGGAATGTTGAAAGCATGTCAAGGCAAGAAAACACAATCATTTATAACCATATTACTAAGGAAGCAATAATACTCTATTTGCCTTTCAATCTTATTTGTGGTTTCGATCAGGTCAACGGTAGTGGACATGATCGAAAACACAAATAAGAAGATGGGATGAAATTTAAAATTCAGAAATTGCCGCCTTCGCTTAGTTTCCTTATTTTCACTGCAGTTGTTATTGGCGTAAGTTTTCTAGAATTTCTAAACATCATTTCTACCCTCAATGCCCGTGAGGCTGCTTTGTTGGTCTTCTCCTATTTTCTACCTAGGTAATAATCCCGACCATGCAGCTCCCTAGGAAAGTGTCCATCTACATTGTTTTTCTTTCAGACACACAACAGACAAAATTACATTATCAGATACACTTTCATATTTGCACTTGATTTAGATTTCGCATCTATTGAGATAATTCCATCGGCCAAATTCATTAGAAGTTACTTTCTACCCTGTGTCTCTTCTTCAATTAGCTCTCAGATGATATAGTCTTCCATCAACAACCCATTTTCCCTCGAAAGCATTCTCCTACCGCACCTTCTTGCATATAATCATCAACCCGAGCGAGCAACCCAACCATATAAATTTTGGCCAGGGCAATAACTATATTGGTTTTCCATTCTTGTTTGATGCAGTGTGAGGCTTCGAGGGCCCTCTAAGGGTCCAACGCACACTTAAAGTTAAGTCCAATCACTATTGGTTCTCTACAGTGAGGACAAATATTGATCCCTTCTCAAAACTTGACATTCATAAACATGAGCACAAACCGTCAGTAATTCGTAATAGGGTATCTGCACTATTTTCATGAGGTCCTCAGCCTTATCAATTTCGAACCCATCAAAATTAACAGTACAATGCAGGATCTTATTTGAATGATCAATTCCTAATCGGTTAAAAACTGTATTCACAAAAAGATTGTACTTTGTGTGTGTTGTCCCGATAACCTTATCAGTAATACATACTTAACTCCCACACATATGATAGTGGATCCATCTGCACTCACCTTATTCTTCCTAGCCCATCTATGGCTTAAATTGAATAAACAGATGACTAGCTAGTTACAACAGATGACATATCTGTTTATATTGTCAATCAATTAGAGACATCTGTTACAACAGTGATCAACCTGTTGCAGAAATCAAACAGATATATACATTTGTTGCAAAAAAATTGCCAGTATGTTGTTTGTAAGTTATCTAACAGAAAGAATATATTTTGTAACAGATTGCCCATCTATTAGATTTATTTTAAAGCAATTTTCTTTTCTTTCCAAGATACAATAATTTATAAATAGGTCCCTCCTTACAAATATGGATGATCCAGATTTGTACAAAAATATTCATATCGAGTCCTTGCGTGAACTTCAAAGGCAGTTTGATTGATGAACTCCAGAGAGATATTTGGCTGACTCTGGAGCAAGGCTGCCGGATGAATGAAAGATGTTTCATTGACAATAATAATAATAGTAGTAATAATAATTAGGTAATGTTTTTAATTTTAGCAATTATTTTCCTCCTTTTGTATATCAAATCTACCCAAGGAATTCAAAAATCTATGAACGTTCATTTCATTTTGTTGTCGACTTTGAATTTTTAATTCTTATTTAGTATTTAATAATAATCATTATGTTTATTCCTTGTTCTCAACATGTCGATGGTTGGTGGTAGGGATTGAGCAACAATTTGTATCAACAGTTAGAGGTTAATCTGCTACGACAGATTGATC
>NW_025870306.1:0-1520 GCF_002878395.1 Capsicum annuum
TTGATATATGATGGGAAAGAGTTGTCAAGGTGTTATAAGCCTATTGTCAAGATACAGACCAATGAGGAAAAATCAGTGAATGTAGCAGAGTCGTTAAAAGCAATGTCATTAAGTCAGGAAAAATTGGGAGAAGATAAAGCCCAAGAAAGTACAAAGAAACCCGTGATCACAGTGCAAGGTGCCAGAAGATATATTGATTCAAGTAAGGATAAACCTAAGTTAACGATGATAGGAGCTCTTGGTAAGCCCATCTTGACGGTGAAATAAGCACTGGCAGAGCCTATTGTCCTCAAATCGGTGACCCAACCTCCGATAGTTGATACGAAAAAGGTTCCTTGGAACTATAAGTGCATTGTGATGACCTATCAGGGAAAGGAAGTAGTGGAAAATGTAGATGAGGTAGGGGGTTTGACTCGGTCAGGAAGATGTTTCGTACCTGAAAGCTTAAGAAAGTCTATGCCAATTGTAAGTGGACCTTCATCTATCAAAAAGCCTGTCACCGAAGAAGAAGCCAAAGAACTTTTGAAAAAGATGAAGTTGCTAGAGTATTCAATAATAGATTAGCTGAAGAAAACCCTTGCTCAAATTTCCCTCTTATCTTTGTTGTTGCATTCCAAGGAACATCGTGATATTATATTGAATGTATTAAATGAAGCATATATTTCTAGGGAGGTTACAGTAAATCAGCTTGAGAAAATGGTCAAAAAAATCTTTGAGATCAATCAGATCAGCTTCTCTGATGACGAATTGCCAATTGAAGGTACATGGCATAATCGGGGGCTTTATATTATCGTGAAGTGTGAAGATTTCTACGTCACTCATGTCATGATTGATAGAGGTTCTGGTATAAATATTTGCCCTATTTCCACCTTACAAAAGTTGAACATTGGTGTTGAAAGGATCAGGCCCAACAATGTATGTGTCAGGGCTTTCGATGGAGCAAAGTCCAACTCTATTGATGAAATAGAACTAATGTTGATTATAGGGCCTGTTGAATTCGCCCTAGAGTTTCAAGTATTGAATATCGACTCCTCTTACAATCTGTTATTGGGAAGACCATTAGATCTACAAGGCCAAGGTGGTTGCGTCTACATTGCGCCAGATGATCAAGTTTGAGCATGACAGGCAAGAAGTGGTTGTTCACGGTGAAGGGGACTTGTCCACCTACGAAGATTCTCCCTTGTCTCTAATTGAACAAACAATGTAGAGGAGAAATTTGTCTATCAAACTTTTGATACAGTGCCAGTAGATTGTATCCTTGAAGGACATGTTATTTTGGGACCATAATTGTCTTCCACTTCTATCATGATGGTGAGTGAACTTTTGAAATATGGATTTGTAACAGGGAAGGGTTTGGGAGTGTCTCTGCACGGTATGGTTCGTCCCATACGTCTGAATAAGAACATGAGCACTTTTGGTTGGGATTTAAACCTATGACTGAAGATCTGAAGAAGGCCAAGGGAAGGAAAAAGGAAACACGATCACTCCCTCGCCCAGTGCCCCTACTCAGTAAGTCATTC
>NW_025870307.1:0-2573 GCF_002878395.1 Capsicum annuum
CCTAGTTGATATTTTAGGAAACAAACCTTCCTATTTTTCTTCTTTATATCTTCATAGGGCATACAAAATCTAGTTGCATTTTAAGAAGCAAATATCCTAGCTCTTTTTCATGCGTTCATAAGGCACAACTTCCTTTGGTTGCATTATTGAGAATAAGAATCTTATTTTATTGCATGCCTGGCTTTGATTTCTATCATTTTTAATTATTTATTTTTAAATTATTGTGTAGTTTTTCTAATAACTCACAAAAATTTCCTAGTGCAAACTTGGGGCAGAAAAAATTTTGTTTGTTTTATTTTGTTTTCTTTGATGGCTTGCAGGTTTTCAGCAAAACACAAGTTTAATACCGAGAATGGCATCCCATCTCTGATTTGAATAGTGGAGAATGATTAGTTTGGAAACACAGAGTCATCTATGCATCTGTAGCGGCCCAACATCCCAAGAATCATCTGCATAACTCCTGATCAAGAGAACAAACATCCAAAAGTATTTTATGAACTATCCTTTGGAAGAGTATCAATGACACAATCCAAGTTGCAAGTTCAAGTCTCAAATCCTAACTTCAATATCAAATCTTGAGATCAAGGTACCCACCATAAGAAGGTGAAGCGATAACTAAGGACCCAAGAAGAAGATCTGAAGCAAGAGAATCAAGACAATTAGAATAGATAGGATTTTGTATCTTTCATTTTTAGTTTTATTTTTCCTTTTTCTGATGTAATAAAAAGAGCCACGAACCGAAAACTCGACGGGGCCTCAAATCGGCTCTCCAACTCATCCATTCATTCCCACACCCACTTGAACTACATGTGACCTGATTCTCTTATAACCCGAGATATGTAGGATGTCTAAAACCAAGGATCGGTCGCACCTCTTTTCTACTTATTTACTAGTGAATAAATGGTTAAGCCAAAATTAGTCATTTTTACTTCTTTGCTTGGAAATTCTCCATATTTCCAAGCAAAGAGGGGCATTCTGTAAACACTTAATTTTTGACCCAAACCTAATGTTTTTATACCATTTTAATGTTCAATTAATTTTTTTATTTTAGGCATTTTAAATTTATCTTATTTTTTGATGTTTGCTAAAAATTTTGAAAACTACAAAAATAGAGTCACATTTTAAATAAGTTTTTTATTTTATTGTTTATTTATTTGTTTATTTATTTTTAGAAAAAAATTAATAATAATAAATTAAAAAAAAGAGAATTTTTTTTTTCTAAATTATATTTGTTTTCTTCTTTTAATAAAGAATGTTGTGATATTAATATTTCTTAATCATATTCCTAAGACTAGTTATTAACTTATATTATATTTTATTAGTTTTTAATCATTTTTATTTTATTAATAATAATAATAATTTAAAAAAAAAAAAAGAGAGACCTAAACTACCCAAACCACCCCACAATTCCCACTTCTACTTAACATCTCCCACTCTCTCCACATCCCGTAACATGCACCCCACGCACCCACACACTCACGTAACCACTACACATGCCTATTATATAAACCAACAACGCAAACCAAAAAAAAAAAAAAAAAAAAGAATAAAAAGGGGGAAAAACAAAAAAAAGAAGAGAAGAAGAGTTGGGTTTTAGAGTTTGGAGTTCCGTTTGACGTTTTCGGTGAAGGCTTCCTCGCTACATTACTTGATTTAATTTGCTACACAGGTTCTCATTTGATTCAATACTTTTGTTTTTATAAGTTTTATTGTAAACCAAATTATGAATAAAGTTGTCTAGATGATTTGTTAGGTTATTTAATGTGTGGTTGATTAATTATGTTAGTCTTTATTCTTGACGTGAGCTATATGTTTAAGTTACTAAGCACTCATATTTTACGCGTAGATTTGATGTTTAACATGTTCTTTGTTGATTTTATGAATTTAAATTTTCTACTATATGATGATACACATGCTATAGATAGAAAAATAAAATTTTAAGAATAAATGTAAAAAAAAAAATGAAAAACGAGACAGAAGAATAAATTAGAAAGGAATCAGAATATAGGAATAAAAGAATGAGAAAGAAAAACAATGAAAGAAATGGTTATAAACTCTTAATCGCGGTCATTTTTGGCTAATACAACATGTTATGTTTGCTTAAATGTTAGTACTACCATTCTAATAGTTGAGTCAGTGGGACACTTACTCACTTTGCATGTAACCCCCCCACAACATAATTTTACCTTTTGAGATTTAGATATAAATATTAGAAGTTTATCATTACTTGAAAGATAATGTATTTGGTCTCAAACGATAATATATGTTTATTCCTATAAAAAAAAAAGTGGTTTGTTTACTATTATGAGATAATAAATTAGCTTTATTTATTTGAGATAAAATGTTGCTTAGATGTTTTAACATGAAAGATGGAGCTTAACCGGAAGTCCCCAAACATGATTTAGTAATAATAATAATGATAGACTAATAATAAATTAATTGTCTAGCCGATCAGGATAGGTGTGTCTTGAATTTACACTTATTTGCCTTTCTTAGAATAAAGTTGATTATATTTCCCTAAAAGAAAAAAAAACTCTTATAAGGTCTTAAGCTGCATATTTCGGTAATGTTTT
>NW_025870308.1:0-4120 GCF_002878395.1 Capsicum annuum
CGTAAAGAGGTTGGTATTGCTTCTTGGACGGGTTTTCCTTCTACAACCAGATCTTATTGCTCTAGAGAATTAGGAGAAGACAATGTTTACTTGCCCGTATTGTACTTTTTCTTTCAAACGGATGTCACTTGGCTTATATAATGCGCCCACCACTTTCCAATGGATCATAATGTCTATATTCTCTGACATAGTGGAGGACACCTTGGAGGTGTTTATGGATGACTTCTCACTGGTGGGTGATTCCTTTTAACTATGCTTGGTGAATCTGAGTAGAGCATTATAGCGGTGTGAGGAATTTAATCTTGTTCTTAATTGGGATTAATGACACTTCATGTTAAAAGAGGGCATTATTCTTGGTCACAAAATTTCTGCTAAAGAGATTGAAGTTGACAAGGCGAAAGTAAAATTGATGGAGAAATTACCCCCTCCCATCTCTATGAAGGGAGTACATAGTTTCTTCAGACATGCTGGATTTTACCACCGATTTATTAAGGATTTCTCCAAGATAGCTAATCCATTATGTAAATTGTTGGACAAGGAAGATAAGTTTGTATTTCTTGAGGAGTGCAAGAAGCCATTTGAATGCCTTAAAGAAAAGCTTGTTGCTGCTCCTATTATTATTGCTCCAGACTAATCTAAGCCTTTTGAAATCATATGTGACACAAGTGGAGTAGCATTGGGTGCTGTGCTTGGTTAGGAAAAAAATTATTCCACTCTATTTACAATGCGAGCAAAGCATTAAATGGGGAACAAAATATGTACACTATTGCTGAGCAGGAACTTCTCATAGTTGTCTAGGCTTTTGAGAAGTTTCATGCTTACTTGTTAGGAAATAAGGTGGTGGTTCATACAGACCCGCCACCTTAAGATATTTAATGGCAAAGAAGGATGCAAAACCAAGGATAATCAAATAGGTGCCGCTTCTACAAAAGTTTGACTTCAAAGTCAAAGATCGAAAAGGATACAAAAATCAAGTTGTGGATCACTTATCAAGACATGAGGGTGATCAAGTAGTCAAGGATGAGTTTGAAATTGATGATATATTTTTGGACAAAAAGGTCCTGGCTGCTATACTTGAAAGAGTGCCTTGGTATGCTGACATTGCAAACTATGTGGTAAGTGAATTCATCCCTGAGAATATGTCCTTTCATCAAAGGTAGAAGTTCCTTCATGATGTTATGCACTACTTTTGGGATGAGTAATATTTATTAAAGTGGTGTACGAATAATATTATAAGATATTGTATTCCTGAGGTGGACATATTGAATATCCTGGAAGCTTGTCATGTTTCTCCGGTTGGGGGTCACCATGCAGGTACCTATACTGTAAGAAAAGTACTGCAAAGTGATTATTAATGGCCAACCTTACTTAAAGATATCTATGAGTTCGTGCGAAGATGTGACCAATGCCAGATACAAGGGTCAATCTCAAAGCACCATGAGATGCCTATGACAAAAATGATGGAAGTCGAGTTATTCAATGTATGGGCATTAATATCATGGAGCCCTTTGTGACCTCTTATAGGTTGAAATTCATATTGATCATCGTTGATTATGTGTCAAAATTGGTATAAGTTGTCACTTTGGTCGATAATGAAGGAAAGAAAGTGGTTGCATTCCTTAAAAAGAATATCTTCTCTCGCTTTTGGGTAGCTTGTACCATTATAAGCAATGATGGATCACATTTTTGAAATCGACTGTTCCAAGATGCTTTGTTTAAATACGGTGAGAAACATCATAAAGTTGTTATGCCATATCACCCACAAACCTGTGGGCAAGTGGAAGAGTGAATGCTAGCAGAAAATATTGGTCTCACAAGCTCGATGATGCCTTATGGGCATATTGAACTACATTCAAGACCTCTATTGGGATGTCACCATATCAGCTAGTCTACCAAAAATCGTGTCACCTTTCGGTCGAATTAGAGCATAATGTTGTGTGGTATTTTAAAATATTGAATATGAACTAGAAAGAGGTTGTTGAATTAAGGTTGGGGCAATAAATGAGATGGATGAATTCCATCTTGGAGCTTATGAAAGAGACGATCTGTGTAAACAAAGAATGAAGAATTACCATGATTGAATAATAGAGAAGAGATATTTTCAATATGGTGATTAGGTGTTATTGTTCAACTCTCAACTTTGGCTCTTTCTTAGAAAATTGAAATCAAGATAGTTTGGAGACCGTTCAAGGTATGTCAAGTGTTTCCATTAGATGTGGTGGAACTTGAAGGTAAAGATGGAAGACTATTCGAAGTTAATGGGTAAAGAGTCAAGACCTATGTTGGTCCAACCGAGAATGCAAAGCAATTTTCCATGTTGTATCTCGATAAATTCTGAGTAATCGAGGTACACAAGTTGTGCCGGGACAATAAATCAGGCTCTAGTAGGAGGCAACCCACAAAGTGTTGTTGTAACCATAGCTAGATTTTATTTGTTGTTTTTGTATATTTTATGTGTTTTTGAAGTGTGTAGGACTAAAAATATAGAAATAAAGGAGTCTCTAAAGTTAATTAGGGGCGATGGAAAGGTCGACGGATCGTTGAGGACTCGACAGACCGTCAATTGAACCGTTGAAGCCAGGACCAAAAAAAGGACATTTTGGACAAGCCTTGATGGTCAAGTTGGTAGACCCTCAATGACTCAATGGACCATCATTTCCACTGTCAATATGAAACTAAAATTAAAGGGTACTAGAATAGACTGACGGGAAAGTTGATGGGTCGTCGTATCACTGATGTACCATCAGATCAATTGTCGCAGTAAGGCATGATTTATAAATTTATGGTAAGCAATGGCGGTAAACCTAATAGACCATTGGATCATCCGTGAACTTAATCCTAGTTATGATGGGTTATGTCAGGCTTATGTTAAAGCCTATTTAATTGCCCGTTTCTAATCCAAACATTTTTAAATCGATAAGAAAAAGCAGTTACATATGTTGCTATCTATTCAAATCCTTAAACTGTTTAACTTTCTCTATATTCAAAGTATCAGGAAGTAGTTATTCCCTCTTAGGACTCTTCCTCTTCCTTTTCTCCCCTATTTAAATAACATTATCCTTCTTTCCCTGTCATAACAACACAAGTTAACAAGTTCTGAATAAGGCTCTGAGTTGTAGTTTTTTCTGAATTTACAAGTCAAAGAATGAATTTACTACATCATTCAGGTATGATCACGAAATTATTTTTCTTCCTTGAATGGCTAAATATGGAAGTAAGTAAGTTGTGGTTGTTGAAAGATATTTCCCTCTTTTTTTTCTTTGTTTTGATTATAATTTCAAAGTTGAACTCTGGTGTGCATTGTTCTGGGTAAAGTCTGAGTAACCTATGTACTGAAAGCGAGAAAAGTCTGATTAAATACTATTTTTTTACCATTACTGTGTAGAGAAGTGAAGATGCAAACCAGAGGTCGAAGTGAAATCTAAAACTGAAAAATGATATTGACGGATACTTTGGCGGACCGTCGAACAAGAGACGTACCATTGCAAAGATGCCAAGAGTGTTGTTCACTGGATAGGCTGTGACGGATGACTTAGTGGACCATCAGTAACCTGACGGACCATCAGGTCAACCATCACAAGTCTTTGAGATGTAGTACTCACTGGTTAAGGTATGACGTGTAGTTCAGCAAACCATCATGGTCTCAATGAACCGTCAGAGCCTATGTTAAGCCACATTATCACTATTTTCAATATGTTTTGAATTTTAAACTAATTCCTTGTTCCTTTCACAGGCAAGATCGTAAGAAAGCTTCTTTTAACTAGAGGTAGTGGTAGAGCATAAAGAGAAAGAGGTGAGCTGGCAAGGAGTGAGGAAAGACCTCCCTCCAAAACTTGGCAACGAGACAGGGAAACCCATGTACTCTCCTAGTCTAAAGAGGAGAGTGAGAGCAGCACAAGAAGTGCCCATTTCAGCCCTGATAAGGAATAGGCCACCACATATATCCCTAACCCTGTTGAGGCAAAAACTGAAGAGGTAAATGTGGTTAAGAGAAAGGATCCTCAAATAAGGAAGGCACTCAGGTGACAAATTGAGGGATCAAAGGACAAGTTCCTCAATAGATTGGAACCAACGGCTACCATGCCAATCAAGAGGCCAATCTCTGAAGAGTATCAAATAG
>NW_025870309.1:0-3949 GCF_002878395.1 Capsicum annuum
TTTTTGTGTTTACCAAGTAAATTAGGGTTTACTTTTATTGAAAATCCATTGTATTTTTAGTATGTTGCTGGTTTATTTATGGTGATTTTAAGATAAAAATACAAGAAAATAAGGATGGCAAGCTATTTGTTATTTTGCAAAATGATCAGGATTTTTTAATTCTACTTGCCTAATGGGTTGCTTGGAATTTGATGTTACCATTTGACATAATTCAAAATCAGGAAAAGGATTGTTTTGCTATTTTTTCGGTGACCATTTGTCTCTTTCACTTTAATTTAGGCCAAGCAAGAGTAAATTGACTTCTCTCTAATTTGTTATAATGAAGTCTTGTTATTTTTCATAGTGAAGTCTAGTGAAGCCGTGTGTGACTATGCTTGATTCACTAGCATTGTTGCTATCTTCTTGTTATTGTTCGTATTGAAGTCTAGTGAAGCCGTGTGTGGCCTTGTGCGATTCACTAGCATTGTTGTTGACATCTTATTGGTCTTGTTGTTACTTGTTTCTTGTATTGTGAACTTGCTCTCATATCATTTGGTATGCAAATTTGGTGACTTAGTTACTTTAAAATGGTTAAGTGTAGGGACTTTAAAGGTAATTTTTTGTTTAGAATGTTACTTGGTTGGTGACTTTGTTAGTTGAAAATGGTTAAGTGTAGGGAATTTAAAGGTAATTTTTCATTTAGAATATGGTTTGGTTGGTGACTTTGTTAGTTGAAAATGGTTAAGCGTAGGAACTTTAAAGATGATTTTTTTGTTTAGAATGTGACTTGGTTGGTGACTTTGTTAGTTAAAAATGATTTAGTGTAGGAAATTTATAGATGATCTTTTTTGTTTAGAATGTGACTTGGTTGGTGACTTAGTTACTTGAAAATGGTTAAGTGTAGGGAATTTAAAGATTATTTTTTTTGTTTAGAATGTGACTTGGTTGGTGACTTTGTTGGTTGACAATGGTTAAGTGTAGGGAATTTAAAAATGAATATTTTGTTTAGAATGTGACTTGGTTGGTGACTTTGTTGGTTGAAAATGGTTTAGTGTAGGGAATTTATAGATGATTTTTTTTGTTTAGAATGTGACTTGGTTTGTGACTTAGTTGGTTAAAAATGGTTAAGTGTAGAGAATTTAAAGATGAATTTTTTATTTAGAATGCAACTAGGTTGGTGACTTTGTGAGTTGAAAATGGTTAAGTGTAGGGAATTTAAAGATGATTTTTTTGTTTAGAATGTGACTTAGTTGGTGACTTTGTTGGTTGAAAATGGTTAAGTGTAGGGAATTTAAAGATGATTTTTTTTATTTAGAATGTGACTTGGTTGGTGACTTTGTTAGTTGAAAATGGTTTATTGTAGAAATTTATAGATGATTTTTTTGTTTAGAATGTGACTTGGTTGGTGACTTAGTTACTTGAAAATGGTTAAGTGTAGGAAATTTAAAGATGATTTTTTTTGTTTAGAATATGACTTGGCTGGTGATTTTGTTAGTTGAAAATGGTTTAGTGTAGGGAATATATAGATGATTTTTTTTGTTTAGAATGTGACTTGGTTGGTGACTTAGTTACTTGAAAATGGTCAAGTATTGGGACTTTAAAAGGGATTTTTTTTTTGTTTTTAATGTGCTTTGGTCAGTGAATTAGTTGCTTGAAAATGGTTAAGGTGACTTGATTGAATTTTTTTGACTTGATTTAATTAGTTGAATTTGATTGATTGCACAGATGGAACCTGATTATAGTCAGATATATCAACAGAACAATGATAATAGAATGGGTATTAGGGAGAAATTTGTTGAATGTGTCAAAAGATTTATTGAACATGCTAAGACACTTGGTGTTTGGACATGTTTTGGGGTTATTCATTGTCCTTGTGTTAGATGTGATGGTATAAATCTTGTAAGTGAAGAAGTTGTAAAGGAACATCTTTACAGAAAGGGATTTCACGAGGACTTTTTAAGATTGCATGGTATTCATGGTGATGTTGCTCAAAATAATTTTGTTACTGAAGAAAGTAGTAGGTCTGCAGCGCATAATGAATATCAAGATACTAGCATGAAAGAAATGGTGCATGATGCTTTTGGGATGCAACACAGGGGCGACTTTAGAGAAAATGTCGAAGATGTTCCTAATAGCGAAGGGAGCAAATTCTATGAACAATTGCATGCTGCTAGTCATCCTTTGTTTAACAGGTGTTCACACTCTCATTTGTCTACTACTGTTAGATTATTAAGTATTAAGTTTGACTACAATATTGCTGAAGGAGGAATGGACTCAATGATAGACCTAATTTAAGAATTAGTTGACCCCGGCTTGGAGGTTCCTGATTAATTCTATAAGGCAAAAAGATTGGTGTCAAAGTTAGGTCTCTCCTCGGTTAGACTTGATTGTTGTAAAAATGGTTACATGTTATACTTTAAGGAAGATGCTAACCTAGAGTCCTGTAAGTTTAGTCAGCTCCCTCGATATAAGTGTGGTTCTACTAGAAATCAAAATACTATTAAGGTGATGCATTTTGATGCAACTTATCCAGATTTTGCAGCTGAGCCACAAAATATTCATTTGGGATTATGTGCGGATGACTTCTTTTTTTTTTTCAGTTGATACTGCACCATATTCATGTTGGCCTATATTAATCACCCCTTATAATCTTCCTCCTGAAATGCTGGTGACTAGTCCCTATATATTTCTGAATTGTGTTGTTCCTGTCCTGCGTAATCCAAAAAGAGAATAGATGTTGACTTAAAACCATTGATCGATGAACTTCAAATTTTACGGATTGAGGGGATTGTTTGGGACATCACACTTAAATAGAATTTTAATCTGCATGCATATCTCATGTGGACTTTTAATTATTTTTCTGCTTATGGAATATTGTCTGGGTGGATGATAGCTGGAAAGCTAGCTTGTCCATACTGCAAGGAAAAAACAAAATCTTTCACATTGAGACATAGCGGGAAAAATTCATGTTTTGATTGTCATCTTTGTTTCTTACCACCTGATCATGAATTAAAGAGACTCAAGAATACATTCAGAAGGAATAAAAAGGAATATGATGGTCCACCTCCAAGGCTGTCTGGTCATGACGTCTGGGAGATAGTTTAGGATTTACCTAAAACAAGCGAGAAACGATTGTACAAGCTTGATGGATATGACATATCACATAAATGGACTAAGAAAACTATATTTTGGGAGTTAGAATATTGTCCAGATAATTTACTTACACATATTGTTGATGTCATGCATACTGAGAAGAACTATTTTGACAACTTGTTCAACACAGTTATGGATGTCACCGGCAAAACAAAGGATAATCCTCACGCCAGGCTTGACTTACCAAAATATTGCAAACACAACAAATTACACTTACAAGAGGGGTCTAATGGCAATGTTCTTAAGACCAAGGCTAGTTTTACGTTCAAGCTGGACTAAAAACGTCAAATATGTGAGTGGGTCCAAAGTTTGAAGATGCCCGATGAATATACCTCATATTTGAGAAAGAGGGTTGATATGGCATAAGGAATCATGCATGGAATGAAAATCCATGATTGTCATGTTTTCATGGAACAATTACTTCCAATTGCTTTTATTGGTTTACCTGAAAGTAATTGGAAACCAATAGCAGAGATCAGTTAGTTCTTCAAAGACTTATGTGCCACCACATTAAAGAAGAAAATCTGGCGCGAATGGAAAGTAATATTGTTGTTATCATCGACAAGCTGGAGAAGATTTTCCCACCATCGTTCTTCGATGTGATGGAATATCTTCCCATTCACCTTATGCACGAAGCTCGGCTAGGCGGTCTAGTTCAAACTAGGTGGTTGTATCCATTTGAACAGTAAGCATTTGCAACATATTTAAATTCATACATATCTTTTTAAATATAGTAAACATCTAATCTTAAGATTGTACAGAGCAATTGAAAAATTGAAAAGGGGTCCCAAAAACAAACATAGGATGGAAGAATCTA
>NW_025870310.1:0-2200 GCF_002878395.1 Capsicum annuum
GCGCATGGATCTAAACCAAATTGAGAAGTTCTCAACCCCTGTTAACTAAAAAAAAATAATTTGTATGCCACTCACATCAGAAGGACTTTGGAAGAGAGGATGATTGTAATCCAAAGAACTTGGAGTAACTCTGGAACCCTCAGCAGCAGGATTAACAGAAGCATTTGAATTCACCATTGTTGCATACCTTCAATTCTTGAATCAAGATTCTTTGATTTTCCAGTGAAAAAATCAATGCACCAGAATCGATCTTGCTCTACTAGTTTGCTAGTGAGTAATGGCTATGATACCATGTAATTAACCATACACTGCTATACTACTTGCTAGCAGCTCTTTAGATGAAAGGCAAAAGAAGTACAGATTTAGAGGAAGAAGAAGAAGAAGAATGAGATGAGTAGATGAGAAAGATTGTTAAGAGTGAATAGATTTGTTGAATTCATCATTCTTCAATGTGTATTGTCATATACATTTATAGGCTAGGGATTAGGCTAACTAACTAACTAACTAGCCGTTAACACTAGTGTAACTAACTAAAAAACAATTATAATAGAAAGCCCACTAGTCTAATTATTGCTTCTTCTAGATTCTTCTCTACTCTCTTCTTTATACTTCAACAATTTTAGTATTACATAGTTAAAAAGAATTAAAAAAAGTTGATATCGAAAACAAAATAAACCTTTTTTCTGATGAATAGTAGATTCCTTTTGGAGAAAAGAAAGCAAAAGAAAAAGAAAAAGATTAGTTAGAAAGGCTTGCATAGTGTTGCTTAAGTCAGAAAAAAAGAAGAAAAGGAGATTATATATCGTGTAGGGCTGCTTAGTATTTAATAAGTTGAAAATGATCTCACTTTCCCATCAACTTGAAAGAGAAAGAGTAATCATTCATTTTTCTTCATCATTTGACTTCATCTTCTTCCTACTTCTCTTACTGCTTCTTCTCCACAACATTATTTTTCTCTTCTAGAACTCTTACGAATTCCTGTACTTTTTTGTTTCACTTTATCATAGTTTCCACTTGGTATTTCATTAGAGATCTTTTTCAGCTCAGTGACTAAAGGGTAGCCTTGGAGTAACTGGTAAAGTTGCTGCCATGTGACCAGGAGGTCATGGGTTCAAGCCTTGGAAATAGCCTCTGGCAAAAATGCAAGGTAAGGCTGCGTACGATATACTCTTGCAGAAATACAAGGTAAGGCTGCGTACGATACGATACACCCTTGTGGTGGGGCTCTTCCCCGGACACCGCACATAGCGGTAACTTTAGTGCACCGGGCTGCCCTTTTTTTCAGCTCAGTGACTGGTATATATATACATGTTGATTGATTTTTCTTTGTCTATCAGAAACAACCTCTCTATCCCACAACAGTAGGGTAAGGTTTGCGTATACCCCACCCTCCCTAGACCCCACTTGTGGAACTATACTGGGTATGTTGTTTGTTGATTGTTGTTTTTGTTGTTTTCTCTGTTGCTATTTCTGATGTGTTTTGATATTTTTGACTCATATATTATTTGTTGCTTGCTGTTTTGGGTTATTAAGAAGTTGTTTTGTAATCTCTTATAATCACTTGAGCTTTTAGATGAAGCTTTTGTGTTCTGCTTAAGAAATGTTTTTGAAGAAACCATATATATATATATATATATATATATATATAGATATATATTTATATTTGGATTTGGTTTTGGTTTTGGTTTGGTTTGATTTTGGAGAGCCAATTGATCTGTGAAAAAAGTTTTGAAAATAATTTCACAGAACATTTGCTTTAGGTACGTTTTCTTGGTATGTTTCTCACTCGTGGGATTATACTTGGTATGTTGTTGTTCTTGTTGTGTTTGCTTTGGATATTTTAGTTATTTTCTTCAAACGCCCAAGTTTATTTTGTTACTTATTTTCAGAAAAGCATTTGTGATTTAGTTTCCTTCAATCAAATTGATTGTTTTTGAGCTGTTATAGCATCTGACTCTTTCCTTGTCTAGATTGTTTTATTTTGAGCCGGGGGTCTATCCGAAACAACCTCTCTATCTCACATCTGAGGTAGTGGTATGGACTGCGTACACTTACCCTCCCCAGACCCCACTTAGTGGGAATATACTGGGTATGTTGTTGTTGTTGTTTGTTTCCTACAACAACAAACTTAAAGGCAAATTCTAAGAAGGTGGTGCTGTGTGATAAGAAGGTGCCGCCCAAGCTTAAAGGCAAATTCTAT
>NW_025870311.1:0-2322 GCF_002878395.1 Capsicum annuum
ACTAAGTGTTTCGTCTTAAGTAGAATGATCAATTGATCAATTTTATTTGAAATAATTAAAATCAAGCAATTATTAGTAATAATTAATTAATTTAACTAAAACTAAAGATGAATTGATAATTTTAATTACGATTTCAATTAATCTCATAGTTAGTAATTATATGATCATCTAAGTGTATTCGTCTTGAGTAAAATGTTAATTGACCAATTTTATTTGAAATGATTCAAATTAAGATATTAGTAGTAATAACTACATTGATATAACTAAATTTAAAGATGAATTGATAAGTTCAATTACGATTTCAATTATTCTCATATTAATTACACGATCATCTTAGTGTGTTCATTCTGAGTAGAGTGATCAATTGACTAATCTTATTTGAAATGATTCAAATTAAGCCATTATCAGTAATAGCCAAATTGATTTAATAATTACAATTTCAATTAATCTCATAGTAATTACATGATCATTTAAGTGTATAACCTATTGCAACAGCTTTAATTTGTTGCAACAGATGAGTCATTTGTTGAACATTATCAAACAGATATACACATATGTTGTAATAGATTAGTCATCGGTTGTAACAAATGTCTTTATCTGTTGGTCATTTCCAACAAATGATCAATTTGTTTCAACATATGACTTTATCTGTTTGTTATTTCCAACAGATTACTAATCTGTTGCAATAGGAGACTAATTTGTTGCAACAGATGTCTTTATCTGTTTGGTTATTTTCAACAGATTACTCATCTTTTGCAACATCTTAGTCATCTATTGATTCATATTAAGCCATTATATTAGTAATGACTAAATTGATTTAACTAGTATTAATAAGTTCAATTACTGTTTCAATTAATCTCATGGTAATTACACGATCAACTAAGTGCGTTCGTCCTGAGTAGAGTGATCAATTGACCAATTTTATTTGAAATTATTCAAACCAAGCCATAATTAGAATAACTATATTGATTTAACTAAAATTAAAGATGAATTAGTAAGTTCACTTACTATTTCAATTAATTTTATAGTAATTACATGATCAACTAAGTGTATCGTCTTAAGTAGAATGATCAATTGACCAATTTGATTTGAAATAACTAAAATTAAGTAATTATTAGTAATAACTAAATTGATTTAACTAAGATTAAAGGTGAATTGATAATTTAACTATGATTTCAATTAATCTCATAGTAATTACATGATCATCTAAGTGTATTCGTCTTGAGTAAAGTGTTAATTGGCCAATTTTATTTGAAATGATTCAAATTAAGACATTATTAGTAATAACAAAATTGATTTAACTAAAATTAAAGATGAATTGATAAGTTCAATTACGATTTCAATTAACATGTTGCAATAGATGAGTAATCTGTTGGAAAAGACCAAACAGTTAAAGACATTTGTTGAAAATGACCAAACATATATAGACATCTGTTGCAACAGATGACTAACCTGTTCCAATAGCTAACTCATCTATTGAAAATTATCCAACAAATATAGACATCTGTTGCAACAGATGACTAAATTATTGCAACATATGACTCATCTAAGAGAAATTATTAAATAGACAAGATATATGTGAACTCAGAACCAAAATGAGCCACAGAATTTACAAAGTGACCAAAATAGGTCACCTATTTAAAAAGTTACTAAAATAGGCTAAACGTAATAATTTATTATATTTTTTTATTTTTTCTTAACGATCAATTAACAGAGTTGACTTTTACAAAAACATAAGAATTTCTTACGTTTTACATTTTTTTTTTGTAAAATGTAAGAAATTCTTACGTTTTATAAAAAAAATACACAACGTAAGAATTTCTTACGTTTTACACGATGACCGAGAAAAAAGTGCAGTGAATTATCAAATCAATTAAAAAAGATACTAAAAAATGAGTTGTTCAACATAACAAAAAGTTACGTTCTTAACTTTTTTTATAGCAGTGGTTCCCCACCCACAATTCCTTTTTCCACAAATGTCCCATCACTTCTACTTTTTCCTCTTTTTACATATGATAATTATGAATTTTTTGATTAGTTAAATTTATTTATATTTTACATGTAGTTCAAATTATTTATATTTCCTCTATGTAATAAATTTTTACGTTTTACATAAAAAATTAAAAAAATAGAAGTATATCAATTACCTCATTAACTTAACAATTTTCTTATATTTATTCAATATAAAAAAATAATCACTTCTATCCTTAATTATCCGATTTCTCTCTAAAAAAAGTATACTTTTGAGTTTTCCTCTACTCCAAAATAGTGAAATGTTGAATTATCGTCGATCAAATATGCTACTATATACAAGAATTATAC
>NW_025870312.1:0-1587 GCF_002878395.1 Capsicum annuum
ACGGATCGCTATTTTGATAATTATTTCCTCATCTTTTCAGTTTATGATAGCTAAAGAGTTAATATGATATGCATTTGTAAGCTAAATATAATTGAACCTGCAAGAAGAAAAAATTCTCATTATCAATTACTTATTCAGTAAAACATGCAACTAATCAAATTTAAAAGTGTAATTTTTATGATCATCTCTAATAAAGAATTTAGATAGTAGAGATACTCAAACATCGATAGAAAAAAAAAAAACTATGGCAAGCTCACATGCTATAGTCTTGATTTTTTTCTTTAACAATTTATAGTAAGTATATGTGTGCTTCAAAATTACATAAATCATGGTAGATTTTCAAGAAAAAGAAAAATAATTGATAACGATATGTTAAATTTTGAATCAATAGGACAATGAAATATTTGTGGTGACTTGTAAATGGTAAATATCTACCTTAAAAAGGCTGGCAGCTTTTACATCAAATTGCATTTTTAAAAAATCATTACATCTTTCAATATATAAAATATTTTCTCCATAAAATTTACCATATTTAACAGAATAAGTTATTTAAAAATAAGAATTTCATTGGAACTCTATATTCATAACTTTAGTTTTCCATATAGAGAGGTTATATACTATCTCTACTTTAGCCTAATCATATCCATAAGATCTTTCCGTGTGTAACACTAACCTTTTAAAAAAAATTCTAAACTCTAATAAGATCACAATATATTTCATAATAGAAATGATGTAATTGATGATTTGCATTCTAATTGACTTCAAAACATAATTAATACAGATTCTAATCATGTACAGTGTGATTGATTTCCTCCATAATTAAGTGACTTAAATTAAGGAATCATCCTAAACTATTATTATTTAAATTCAATTATGTATTTGAAATATATTACTGCTACAATAGTAATATAGTAGTCAATACTAACTGGTTTTTAATATTATTTTCTACTCCATATATATTTCTTAAAATAGTATATATTTCAAAATATTATTTTTATAATATTATTTATATTATTTAAATTAATTGTTTGTATACTTCAAGGGATGACATTATTTTCATAATTTTTTTTTTAAAATTTGGAATGACTTTTTGGCCATATTAATCTTCTTTTATATAAGTTGCTTGATTACTAATTGATTATTCAATTGTGACTCTTAATATAATCTCATTATTTAAATTGGTTACATACTTAGAGGGATGACATTTTTTTTCAATATTTTTTATTTTAAAATGACTATATTATTTATTATATAAATTGTTTGATTATAATTAATTGACAAATATAGGATTGTAACATCATAAGTTTTAACAATAATAACAGTACATACAACTTTTGAAAGAATTGATTTTTACCACAATATGAAATAATATTGCATATTTAAATAATTAACAAAACAAATTTAATAAATAAATAATTAATAGAACGTAAAATAATATGAAATAATTAACTACTAATCTTAATAAAAAATAATTAAAAATCATATGAGTTTTCATCCAGTAGGAATGAATCTTAATTATTTTTACCACAATATGAAACATGAAATAATATTAAATATTTAAATTATCAACAAAATAGTTTTTTGTTA
>NW_025870313.1:0-2073 GCF_002878395.1 Capsicum annuum
TTAGATGTGTCTTTAAGACTTACAGGTAAAGTTGGAAGAAAACGGATTGGAGTCAACATTAATCAAGTCAAAGAAATTCCACTTTGTCGTCGAACAAATATTCGATCTCTGTCTTTTGTGATGAACATGGCAAAATCAACCGTCTTGAGGCGTGTGAAAGATGGAACTCTTCGGCCACATTCTAATTCCATCAAGCCTCAGTTAACCGAAGGAAACAAAAAGGTAAGACTTCAATACTACCTCTCAATGATTGATCAGAATACAATCCACATAAATCCCATGTTTATGAATATGTTTAATTATGTTCACATCGACGAAAAGTGGTAGTTTTGTCCTAAAAATTGAAAGGTACTATCTGCTTCCTTCCTGGAGAGCATGAGCCAGATCAGTATCGTTCTTACAAAAGTAAAAATTTTATTCCAAAGGTTATGATTATTGCACGTCCTCGATTTGATGAAAATGGAATTGAGTTGTTTTCTGGAAAAATAGGTATTTTTTCGTATGTAGTTAAGGAATCAGCTAAGAGGAATAGCAAAATCGAACAACAGGAACTATGGAAACAAAGCCCATTCAGTCAATAACTAAAGATATCACTAGAGCTTGCTTGATAGAGAAAGTTCTTCCTGCTATTAGAGCATAATGGCCAGCTTCCGATTCAAATAATCCTATCTTTTTACAACAAGATAATGCAAGGCCACGTATTGGTAACAATGATTTGGAATTTATTTAAGCTGCCCGACAAGATGGATTTGACATTAGATTGAGTTTTCAACCATCGAACAGTCCAGATTTAAATGTTTTAGATCTTGGTTTTTTTAGAGCAATCCAAAGTCTTCAATATCAAAAGGTCCCTAAAAATGTTGATGAATTGGTGTAAGCAGTGGAAAGATCTTTTGATGAAATGAAAGCGAAACAACTCAATCATGTATTTCTTACTTTACAATCTTGTATGATTTAGGTGATGAAAGATAGTGGCGGCAATAATTACAAAGTGCCTCATTTGAACAATAATGGACTAGAAAGAGAAAAAAACCTTCCTCTCCAACTTCATTGTGATATTGATATCGTCAATAAAGATTTGGCTCTACTTCAACAATGATATGGGTTCTTACTATGGTAAAGCTCTTTATTTTGAAGTTGGAATGGTAACTTTTCAAGTAGTATGTAGAAGTACTGTACTACTTTTGTGTATAGCCGTAGTGATCATCATGTAACTTTTACATTGATATTTTGTCAAATATGTTAGGATTACTATTTTTGTGTACAGACATGGTGATCATAATGTATTTTTTGTACTCATGAATAACTCTACTTACAATGATATAAGTCCCACCAGCTTATATATACTTACATGTCTTTTTCTAGCTTTATTGTTGTTTTATGCTTCTATTTGTTTCTTAGTTTCTTATCACATAATAGAGGGCTGCGTAAATGGAAGGAAGGAGAAAAGGAAAGTGGGAGTCATACCGTCACATTTGTATGAATTTTTATTTTTAAACTACGAAGTCTATTTCGAGAACAATTAATTGAATGTTAAAGAGTTTGTGAAGACCAAATGTATTTGGACAGCAAGGGGATGTCAATTGTTCAGGGGAACTAAATGAAAATAGTTGAAATCAATGTCGCGATTATGAGAGACCTTGGTTTATGCAAACGGGTGTGGTACAGTTTCACTAATAAAGGCGGCACCCTCAGCTATTATGCAAAGAGCAGTAGCTACGCACCATAAAGACAACATATTGGGCATGGTAACATTTTGTCAGGCTGCTCTAAGCTAATGGTGTCTATTACAATTCTTCTCTCGTGATGAATAAGATTGGTAATCACGATCCCGGAGTCATGATTTGGTTTCTCCGAGTGACCTTTGTCTATTGAACGATGACTCCTTTCCTTATACTTTTTGTTGTCTCGTTCAAAGTCGTCTCGCTCCCTTTCCCTGTCAGATATCCTACCACTATCACGTTCATGATACTTTAGTCTTCCTTGATCCTTACTCTTGATAAAATTTATTGTCCGACATTTATTTTTCTTTCATGTCATTGATTTGTTTTTTCTATTTATACTTTACTGTTT
>NW_025870314.1:0-2032 GCF_002878395.1 Capsicum annuum
TTGCTTCACTTCGTTGCTCGACTTTCATTTATTCGCCTTGTTCTTCAAGCGGTCTTTCGATTTTCCATTTCATCACTTGTTCTATAGGAGGGCTCCTGAAAGCAAAACAAAAACTAGAAACAAAATTACAAAAACAAAGATTATAGTAAAATAGTATTTCATTTTTGAAAGTGTGGTCCCATTTATCAGGAGGGTCCTGAATTGAAAATAAAGTCCCATTTTTTAGAAGGGTCCTAAACAGAAATAAAAATCCCATTTTTTAGGAGGATCCTGAACAGAAGGTAAAGTCCTATTTTTTTAGGAGGGTCCTGAATAGAAAGTAAAGTCCCATTTTTCAGGAGGGTCCTGAACAGAAAGTAAAATCTCATTTTTCAGGAGGGTCCTAAACAGAAAATAAAATCCCATTTTTCAGGAGGGTCCTGAAAAGAATGTAAAGTCCCATTTTTCAGGAGGGTTTTGAACAAAAAATAAAGTCCCATTTTTTAGGAGGGTCCTGAACAGAAGGTAAAGTCCCATTTTTCAGGAGGGTCCTGAACAGAAAGTAAAGTCCCATTTTTCAGGAGGGTTCTGAGCAGAAAGTAAAATCCCATTTTTCAGGAGGGTCCTAAACAGAAGGTAAAGTCCCATCTTTTAGAAGGGTCCTGAACAGAAAGTAAAGTCCTATTTTTCAGGAGGGTCCTGAATAGAAAGTAAAATCCCATTTTTTAGGAGGGTCCTGAACAGAAACTAAAATCCCATTTTTTTGGAGGGTTCTAAACTAGAATTAAAATCCCACGGATGTGCATTTCCAATAGTAGCTGAATTAAGTGAAGCGAATTTGCCCCTATTTCAACAAAGAAAATTTGGTAGTTAAAAACTTAGTGGTGGCTTGCAGCTCTTAGCTTCTCAGGTATCTGCCCCAGCACTCGTTTCTTTTATCTTTGTTCTAAATCGCTGACACTTGCCCTGTCTTGCCGCATCATTGACCCAAATCCAGACTGAGGAAAATGAGCTCTGACTCAAACAATGGGTTTTCATTTTACCATGTCTCTGAGGTGCACTTTTTTCCCAAATTTGAATGCTTCCACGAATCCAACAGCCTATCGGTTGATAGACTTCCTATACTTCGTGTTGAATTACGATCATATTTCTTTCATGTGCTGGTCCTTGGCTTTTCCTCATATAATTGGAAAGATTGGTAATAAATTTTAAAATCCTTTCTCACTTGTTTTGACACATACTTCATTTAAAATGTAAAGAAATGATGGTGACTTTTATTTTGATAAATGACATAAAAAGACAAAAAGCATGAATATGTAAATGAAAGAAAAGGGCAATGTCCCATATTCAAAAAGAAAACTTATCTGAATATGACAAACAACTCCAATGAGTATGACATGCATTTTGGATTAAGCTTCCTGATCTTCCTATCCAAACTCCCCATTTTTTGTTGAGTTCGTGCCCTTGCCACTGAGCCGCTTCTTCAAATTCATTGGACTCATACATCGCATTACAGGTTCCGGTCCGTGGTTCTGTCATTACATCAAAATAAAAATTTACAAGTTAAAGCATAAATGAAATCACAAAAATCTTATCTATACAGCTTTCTTTACTCTTGCCTTGAGTTTTATCACCCTATTCTTTAAGCGGGCTTCTAGCTTGCAATTTATTTCAACTTGTTGCTTGATTTTCCATTGCTTCACTTCGTTGCTCGACTTTCATTTATTCGCCTTGCTCTTCAAGCGGGCATTTAATTTTCCATTTCATCACTTGTTCTTCAGGTGGGCTCCTGAAATCAAAACAGAAACTAGAAATAAAATTACCAAAACAAAGATTATAGTAAAATAGTATTTCATTTTTGAAAGTGTGGTCCCATTTTCCAGGAAGGTCCTGAAGTGAAAATAAAGTCCTATTTTTTAGGAGGATCCTGAACAGAAGGTAAAGTCCCATTTTCCAGGAGGGTCCTGAACAAAAGGTAAAGTCCCATTTTCCAGGAGGGTCCTGCACAGAAAGTAAAGTCCCATTTTTCAGGAGGGTCCTGAGCAGAAAGTAA
>NW_025870315.1:0-1977 GCF_002878395.1 Capsicum annuum
ATCCAAAAAGTGTTTATCATTGTGAATGATGTGATTGCGATTTATGACTATGAATATGTATATGTTTGTATACACATCTCTCCGGTATGGGACAGAGAAAGATGCGGTATGATGCTTATTATTCCATTGATTGAATACTGGTGATGGTATGCATAGGTTTGGTACGTTCATGATTATTTACCATTATAAATGATGTGATTATAGCCGAAATATGATCTTATGGTTTTTCTTCTTGTTAGACGGTTAAGCTATGTGGTAACTAGTTGTCTATTAGCTAAAAATTCCACTTGATGTAGGAAGCTAATGTATTAGTTAATGAATCTTGCTTAGTTGGAACATGGTAGCTAACGATGGTCAGTTAATGAATGATGTCATTAAATAAAAGATGGTTAGGCGACAAGTAGTAATGTGTTGTCTAGTAATGATTAACAAAAATAGGATGAATAGTTGATAATAATGAATGGTGGATAAATGACGGTTTTGGTCTAATGATGAACCTAGACTAGATGTTAGATGTTGACTATTAAATGAATAGTGGTTAGTTGTTATTCCATGAATAAGAATTATGTGAAGGATAATGTTTAGGCTAATAACTAGAGGTTATGTGATGACTAGTGGTTTAATAATAATAAATGTTGGTTAGCTAATAACGAGTAATTGGGATGTATTGATAAGATACATATCTTTACGGTTATGAGTATATCGGCTTGCATCTGTGCACCTATCATATGCCTATATTTATGTGTCGAGAGTTATGATGATACATTGATACCCGGCAAAGCTGGAGGATATTATGATGATATAGATACCCGGTTTGAGTTCGGAGGATACTATTGAGATGATATTGATACCCAACAAGGCCGCAGGATATTATGATGATATTGATACCCGGTTCGAGTTTGGAGGATACTATTGAGATAATTTGATACCCGATTCGAGTCCAGAGGATACTATTGAGATGATATTGATACCCGATTTGAGTCTAGAGGATACTATTGAGATGATATTGATACCCGGTGAGGCCAGAGGTTGATGGCGATAATGATGGTCTTGATGAGGACAGTTATGATGCATTGTGATATTTCTAGTATATTTTGCATTTCTTCCTGCATGCGCATCGCCTATCACCAGTATGCACCTATGTCTATTAGCCGGTATGGGACGGTTGCATAGATATAGGTAAAGAATATTCCTTGTGTTGTTATATGTTGATTGAACCTTCCAAGTCTGGGATGGTGGGGGTACACATAGCTCGGCTAGGTATTTGGTTGTCCGAAGTAGCCGGTTATTTACGATGTTATTGATATTGTTATTTTAATACCCCGGGAAATTTTTTGTTGAAATTTTGTGCGTAAATGTGTTGGGTTCTATCTTCTAGAATGAATTATAAATTTTTCATGTGGAATATCTTAGATTATGACCCACCATTGCGTAGAGTATCGAATAATATTTCCAAAGATATGTGGATCATCCAAAATAGACACCCGACGACGAGTTATGAACATTCCGATTGAACCGTGAATAGTAGTGAACAGAAAAACGTGTAGGAAAAAGTACTGAGGCCTGGAGTATTTTTGCTCCAACTTTAAATGATCATAACTCCTCGTACATAATGATCTGGGTAATCTACTATATATCAACGGAAAGCTCTGCGAGTCCTCTTTCTAATGAAATTAGTTTCATCCAATTTGTCTATCGAAGCAAAAAGTTATGGTCAATCTACTTCAGCCTATCAAAAGCGAATTTTTGGGTCAACTTCAAACAATCATAACTCCTCGTACACAATAATCTGGGTGAGATAATATATATCAATGGAAAGATTTGTGAGTCCTCTTTCCAATGAAATTGTTTTCATCTAATTTGTCTATCGAAGCAAAAAGTTATGGTCGATCTACTTCAGCCTATCAAAAGCAAATTTTTGGGTCAACTTCAAACGATCATAACTCCTCGTACACAATGATCTGGGTGAGATACTAT
>NW_025870316.1:0-3523 GCF_002878395.1 Capsicum annuum
GATTATTAATATATTGATCTTCCTTTAAAATATTATTAGAAAAAGTTCATCTATGATTAACTAATTTTGAACTTATCACAATAATAAATTTATCATTATATAAAAGTCATTCAATTCTAAAGTTTATCACATTTTTAAAACATTAGCTAGGGTTGATAAATATGAGCAATATAATTTTTATAATGTGTCAGTGTTTATTATATTTAAGTATTTTGAATTTTGATTGCCAATGTTGAAATATTTTCAAATTAGACTTAAAAAATAAAAAATTATTTAAATATAATTTAAATATATTTAAATATAATAATTAATAGAATTATTTAATTAGACTACATAATTTTTTGCCATAATTTGTTGGCCCAAAAATGGTCATAAATGTATAAAGACTATACTAAGCTTTTCCTTTAAAAAATAAATAAATATTTACTATCTTCTAAATTCAAGAAGTTAAATGCAACTAAAATTTATGTTGAATAAATTATGACTATCATTAAATATGAAAGAGGAACATTTATTTAACTTTAAAATGGGAGACCCGCCTTAATTTTACCTTCTATCCAATCACACCCTCTCTTTTCGTCCTTCTCCCTCAATTTCTCTTTAGTCTTTTTTTTATTGAAATTTAAAACTAATTTTATTATATATTGATCATAATTCTTTAAAATATGTATGGATAAAGGTCATCAGTGGTTAACTAAATTTTGAATTTATCACAGAAATTTATTTATTATATAGAAGTCATTTCATTCTAAAATTTATCATAAAAATATTTTTCTTAAAACATTAACTAGGTTCAACAAATATGAAAAATATGATTTTTATAATGTGTCAATGTTTATAATGTCTAAAATATTTTGAATTTTGATTATCATTATTGAAATATTTTCAAATTAGACTTATAAATTATTTAAATATATTTTAAATTTATTAAAATATAATAATTAATTAAAACTATTTAATTAGAGGATATATTAATAGTGAATATAAGTAATATTCACAAGTTATCAAATTATCGTAATACAGAGGTACAAAATTACAACAATAATGTGTCTTGATATCTTTAGTTGTTGTTAACTAGGGTCTACAAATGTGAATTTTGTGATTTTCACAATTTTTATAATGTGTCATATCTATTATGTGTATAATGATTTGAATTTTGACTGCCGTTAATGAAATATATTAAATTATATTTAAAATTAATCTAAATATATAGCTTAAATTTTATTTAAATATAATATTACTTAATTAGAGATCATACTAATAACAAATATAAATAATAATTTGCAAATTATAAAATCATCGTAACATAAGGACGTAAGACGACAACATCAATGCATGACTTTCATGAGTTGTTGTTAAATAGGATCAAAATATATGAACTATACGATTTTTATAATATGCCGATGTCTATCATGTTTAAAGTATTTTAAATTTTGACTATCGATATTGAAATATTTTGAAATTATATTTAAAAATCATTGAAATAAAATTTTAATTTATTTAAATAAAATATTTAATAAAATTACTTAATTAAAGGACATATTCATAAAAATTATCAATAATAATTCACAAATTATTAAATCAGCATAACCTAAGGGTCTAAGGCTACAACATTAATGTGTCTTGATATCTCGAGCTGTACTAGGGTCAACGCATGTGAACTGTATAATTTTTAGGATTCTATAATGTGTCAACGTCTATTATGTCTAAAGTGTGTTTGAAATTTTGACTATTGTTACTATTCAAATTATTTAAATAGATAATTTAAATTTATTTCAAGTTGGCTCAGACACCACGCCTATAAAAAAATAATTTAAACATAAGTAATAATTAGAGGTCGTATTAATAACATATATAAATGATAATTCGCAAGTTATCAAATCGGTGTAACATGAGAGCATAAGCCCCCCACAACATCAACGGAAGACTTTTTAGGATTGTTGTTAACTAGATTGACACACATGAACTATATGAGTTTTATGATTTCTACAATATGTTAATGTCCATTGTGTCTAAAGTAAGACTCATATTTGATAGCAACTAACCCTTATAAATGATACTAAATTGATATTCAAGATACATATATTATTTATTAAAAATATATTAATAAATAAATATATATATTTATAACTAATATTATAAAAATAATTGATTAATATTTTTCGATAATTTTGTATGACCCACGTAATTTAATTCAAAAGAAAAGAAAATATGAATCTATAACCTTGTTCAACAATAAAATTCTATTTTAATTCAATAATTAAAATAGTAGTGTAGTTAATCAGTTATGCTACATGAAGAAATAAATAAATAATAAATAATAATAAAAATATGTGACATAACATAAAATTACAAGAAGTAATGGTTGGAAAATAAAAAGAAAGGAAATAGAACTTAAATAATGTAAAATAAAAAATTAAGATTAAAAAGAAAAAACTAAAATAGTAATAAAAAAATCGAATGATGAAAGAGGCTAAATATCTATGCGACACCTTTTAATTCTGAGAGAAATTGATGAAAGAGGCTAAATTATTATTTTTTTCTTTTATTTTTAATTTGAAAATAATTTAAAATAAAAAGTTAGCAAATGGATAATTTATTTATTTTTTAAAATAAATTTTTCGTTTCTAATGAGTGTGATATAAAATGATAAAAATTATTTAATAGGAAAAATCAACTATTAGTATTAGTTTGTTTTCACTTTAAATACTTAAGTTATTTGTAATTTTATTTAAATGTAATAGTTTATTTTATTCTTTTACTTTAAAATTGTCTTATACATAATTTTTTTAAATGTTTAAAAAATAGGTATAATATTACGGAAAGTATAGGTGTAAGATTTTCATAATATAGCACATATATGCTCGATTTTCATAATTAGGGTCGACACTTATGAATTGTATAATTTTTGTGATTTCTATAATATGTCAATGTCTACCATAATTTATAACTAAAATACTTTGAATTTTGAGTGTTGCTATTGAAATATTTAAAAGTTACATTTAAAATATATATCTATATCTATATATATATATATATATATATAATTTTATTCAAACATAATAATTTATAAAATTACTTATTTAGAGCTCATATTAATAGAAAATATAAGTAATGATTCATAAGTTGTCAAATCGGCATAAAATAAGGGCACAAAAACTACAATATTAATTTGTTAGTACTCTCCTAGGTTGTTGTTAACTAGGCCGAATAAATTTCTTTGAAAAAAAGTTTACAAAAATACAATACTAAATTTATATTGTGTCTACATAGCGATTAATTTATTTTTTTTTATCATAAAATCAAAAACTAAGTTTCATCACAATAATATATTTGCCGATCTAATTAAATTAAATTTTTAATCATTTGATTTGATTTGATACAATCTTACCGAGACTTACAAGTAAATTTGAAATATAATTTAAATAGATCAGTGAGTATAATGTAATTATTTTTAATTAACTAATTATAGCCAATTTAAATAAAATTTTACTGCATTTAAACTTAAGTTTTTTCTTGATCA